>NC_068992.1:64012071-64024024 GCF_001194135.2 Octopus bimaculoides
CTCACTTCAAAGCCTTTTCAACCATCATGCAGATATTTAAAAAAAACAACAACAACAAAAAACAAAACAAAAAAAACAAAACAAAAAACATTTAAACTGAAAACAAAAACAGGATAAGTAACTAAAGGTTTTAATAAAATGAAATATTAACAAACAAAAATAACAGAACATAAAACAAAAAAAGAATATATTTTAACACACATCTAAAAATAATTGTGTCAGTTCATTAAGTTTTAGTGAGTACACACGCACACACACAACATACCTTTATAAAACTATTTTTTAAAAGAATTATCGTAATAGCCAAATAATTAATGATATCTGAACAAATAAACATCTATTTTTATAATTTGAAAATATTCAGCAGGTTGGCCATTTCCCCAGGATGAAAGGGCATGTTATTTTTTTATAGTTTCTTACATTAATATTATAACTTACTATTTTAATCATAATTAGTAAAGAGAACTCTATAAAGTTGTCTGTTCCATTTAATGCCCCAACCAAATTTCACCCCCCACCACCTTGATTTTTTTTTTTTTTTAAATCAGAAAGATGACACAAAACCTTAATATGATCAGACCAAAGACAATATCTTAACCCTTTAGCAGTCACATTACTGTCAAATGTAATACCTGTCTATTTACACTGTTTTGAATTAATCATGCATTATCTTTAGAGCTTTGAAATTTCTATGAAGTGATTGTTTATTTTAGAATGACATTATAGAGTAAGTGTGTAGGGATAGATCTGGCTAGCTGGAACATAAAACAGGATATTTACACTAAATATAGCCAGTTTAAATGCTAAAAAGTTAATACAATCTTAGTGCTAACATGCTATCTTAAAGACAATGCTTTCACAGTGACATGTGCTTTTATGTGGTGATTTGATTTTATTATATATTTTCTGTAGTTATTGGACCATGTTGTGGCACCACCAAGAAGTGTTTAGTAAATCATATTGATACAAATATTTATATCAGTCTGTGACTAATTTTACTGATATATTTATCAAATCACTAAGTTTTGATTTATACAATTGTGCTGTGGCTGAGAGTATGTGTGTTTGTATATCTATGTGTATATGTCTACATGTCTAAGTTTATGAAACTGTCTATGTGTATGCCCATGTATGGTGTGTGTCTGCATGCTTGTGTATATATCAGTCTATGTGTAACTATATGTATATTTCCATTTATCTGTCTTTAAATATGTACATTAGTGTGTGTGTGTGTGTGTGTGTGTGTGTGTGTGTGTGTGTGTGTGTGTGTGTGTGTGTGTGTGTGTGTGTAAATAACTTTCCTTATCTATTATTACACAAAGTTGTTAGTTAATTTTCATTGCCAATTTCACCGTAACAAAATTTTGGGGGGGTACCCATGTGTCAGTTACATGTGTGTGTGTGTGTGTGTGTGTGTGTGTGTGTGTGTGTGTGTGCATATGTAAGCCTGTATATATTTATATACATATATGTTAATGACACAAACACATATTCTCTGTTATAACAAAATTAGATATGTGTACTCTTTATGATTTGAATTGTTGGTTTGTTGCCAAAAGCAAACAGACAGCACTCACAGACAAATTCATATAATACTAGTGAGATGTTCGGACTGAATGAATATAGGATGGACATGGGTAATGCCCAAAATCCTAAATTTGTCCAGTCTACAAAAGAAAAAAATTATTAAAAAAAAATAAATAAATAAAAACTTGTATTGGAGCGATGTTCCAGCTGCCAGTAATAGTAACATCTATTACGATTGACCATTATTTGTCTTTCCTTGCACCAGTTTGGACTATCAAGGTATTGTTTATTAGATATTTTTCACTATTCAATAAAAGAAAAATCATGTTACTAACTTTAGCACAAATATTTTCCATGGTCAACTGTAAAAGAAATCTTGTCAGAAACAGTAGCCAAAGAGATAATGAACATTAATTTCTAAAATTATTCAAGAATTATAGGAAGTCAATTTATAGATGCTCAAAAATTATAATGTATCAATTTAGTAAAAAAAAAAATAAGAGGGAAAAAACTCCCCAAAACAAAACATGATTCTCATCATTTGTTGACATTGCCAAATTGTCACTGATGGATGCAAAAGTGTGTGTGTGTGTGTGTGTGTGTGTGTGTGTGTGTGTGTGTGTGTGATAAATCATAAGTGACATTTGATTTAAATACTTGTTTAAATACATTTTTGTTTCACATATTAAAGGAAAAGGACCTAGGTATATCAAAGTAGCTAAGAAATTTAATTCGCAATCATGGGGTCTTAGATTGATTCCACTGCTCCATAGATCAGGCCTTGGACTGAAATTAGGTAGATGCAAACTGCATGCAAAACCTTTGGATAAGTTCTACTTGTAACTCAGCATCAACCTTATATTGTGTTGTGCTGATTCAATTTGAGAATTACATGTTAATTCAATCAGTAGGTAGTTCAATTGATAAAACAACTGGATGCTCATTGTTGGATGGTCCATCATTATGTTAACACATGTTGAATTAAATACAAGAAGTGCAAGAACTAATCTACATAGATTGGTTTGCAGTTACAACTAACATACTTAAATCATTAAATGCCAATCAAAATATAATTACCAAGGTGAGATTTCAAAATAAAAGAAAAGTAATGAGATGTTGAAATAAGGAAGAAATGATTATAAAACTTGGAGAACAGTTGAAGAAGAAAGACGTAAACAAATTTGATTTATTTACACATTAAATGTAATGAATAGTTTGAACAGAGAGCTGATATTTGAACACAAAACTTAACTCATTAATTAAGAATTCTTGAATGAATGAAATAAATAGAAAAATATATAATATGACTAAATGCTTAAGAATTGAAGATATCTCACATATTCTATCTAAAGTACACATCTTCATAAAATTATATTGTTATCTCAGCAGTTTTTTTTTTTTTTTATGTATGATTAAAAAGAAATAAAAACCAAGTATTTTCTATTGCTGCTAACAAGAGATTTGTCAGTGGCATATTTATAAGTTTCAGGTGATTTTTTTGTTTTTCTTTTTCTTTAGACAAAACATGGTCAAGATCAGGTTTTTAGGTCATCTGACAAATGTGAAAATATGGAGAGTGAGATTTTTCTCAAGTAAGCTCTTCAAAATGTGTGGAAGTAATCCTAGCTGTATGAGGGTTGAATTGTTAGGGTAGAACACAATCTCTTTGTAGTCATAACTAACAAAGGTTTGTCTTTAGAGTTTTCTTTCTTTCCTTTGTACAGTGTCCATAGGATCTAGCTGTTGAAATCAGATCTGAATAGTTATTTATTTGGATGACTGAGTTGTAATCTCTTAAAATGTGTTTTGGCAATTTTATTCTGCCAAACACTACACAAAAGTTTGAGGCAAAGCAGTGTTGTAGCTGGCTGGTTCTCCTGCATATCTTGCTTATCAATGAATAACTATCTCTTATACTACCAAATGAGACAGCTAAATGTCATTACAAGATGAACATAGTTCACAAACAGGGTACAGAAGTTACCACTTAGGGTGTGGAACTGATAATTTTGAATATGTCAACATATTTTTCATTATGATGAGAAAGATTAAAACTCTTTTAAAGACACCAACAACAAACCATGCTCGTTTCAAAAAAATTTATTTCTCAGACTGCACACCATGAATCTGACTGGACTATTTTGAAACCTTATTATCTACACACAGATCTTCAAGTTACCTTCCCAAATTCAATTTCTCAAGAACACTGCAAAACCTGAGTCCAGTTAACTAAAGATAAAGATGTAAGATTACTTGGTGGTGATCCAGATGGTTATACTTAACCATTTCTATTGTGTGCCAGTACCATCATGTAACTGGATAGCCTTGCTGCTGTGGTTTAGTCTCAAAGTAAGATAAACCTTTGCTCAATGGTGTTCCAAACATGGCCCTCTTGTCTAACTAGTAGACATGTTATTAACCACAGAAAGATAAAAGATGAATTTGGCTCTGGCAGTATTTGAACTCAGAATGCAAGAGGGCATAAATACATAGCATTCAATTCCTTGTTCTACAAATTCTCTCAATTGCAAATAACAGATGATCAAAGTAGGAGATAAGGAATACTGCTGCTGATAGAGGCAATAGTATCAAGAACAAGAAAAGATATATTCAGAAAACTAAAAATTTGTATTGGTAACAAACATCTAAGAGATGAGAAAATTTGGGATGTGTGGAGAGAAGGAGATTCTAGGATATAAATATGGTACATGATCAGGAAATCTAAGTAGTGAAAGAAGTGGATTTGTAAAAGCAGGAAATTAATGAATTTTATATGAAGATCAACAGATGGAAATTAATAGAAACCAGTGATCTAGTATCAAAAAAGTTTTTAAAAGAATAATAGAAAAGAATGAAAAAAATGAAATAAGATTTTTAAAATTTACCTAAAGAACTTCACATAGATAGCCATAAACAATATGAATATAGTTAATCAATACCAGCTTTAGAAATAGATTTCATATCATTTAATACTAATGAATATGGTTATGATGATGAAGTAGCCATAAAACATACTAATCAGTGATGTCTGGTTATTTTCAAGACTGAAGTGAATCTGAATAATCAAGAAAATGTTTATCCTCTTACTGTATGTATTTAAATAAAAATATATTTTGCCCAGTTTTGTGTACTCAATATGATTCAAAAACCAAACAAGAGTAACATTTTTATTTAGTTTTTTTTTTTTTTTTTAGCTTATTTTGTCAATAATTAAGGATATAAAAGAAAATCCTACAGAATACATAAAAATTAACAATTCCTTACTTGGGTCAAAAAATATAGTAGCCTATGAAATCCTTATATGTACACACACACACACACACAAACACACACACACACACATATATATATATATATATATATATATATATATATATATATGTCTACATAAAGTAACTCATGGATGGATTGTTCCAGAGTTTTGATGTGAGCTTGCAGGCACCTCTGGTCAAAGAAGAGGTGCAAAGACTCCCTAAACAAACCCCTTGGTTCCTACCACACTGATCACCAGTGATCTGGTGTTGCTGCTGACTGAGAATCCTCTCAATGTCCACTGAGCAACAGCTTTGTTTGAAGACACCCACAGGACCATCCTTGCACAAGGTCAACAGTTTTGAGGGAAGGGGCAAGTCAGTTACACTGACCCCAGTACTTGACTGGTAGTTCATTTGCTCAACCCTGGAGCGATGAAGGGTAAAGTTGACCTCGGTGGGATTTGCACTCAAAATGTTGAATCAGAACTGCAAAGCAATCTTTCCAATACTCTAACAATTCTACCATTTTGCCATCTTGTTTGTTTTGATTTAGGCACAAGGCCAACAATTTTGAAGTAAAGGGGTTAGGGATAAAAAGCTAAGTTGACTTCAGCAGGATTTGAACTCAATGTAGAAATCTTGAACAAATACTACTAGGGAGTTTGTCCAACATTTTAAAGAATCAACCAATCTACCATCTTTAAAAACCTGTTTCTAATAAGTTCAGGGTCTCGGATTTGGGACAAGGGTTAGTTGACATTATAGACCCCAGTGCTTAACTTGTACCCATTTTATTGAGCATGAAAAGACGAAAGGCAAAGTTGACCTCAGTGGGATCTGGACTTAGACATAAGGAGTTGGAAGAAACATTGCAAGACATCTGGTCCGACTCTCTAATGATTCTACCCTGTCTACCACCCTTAATAATAATAATAATCCTTTCTACTGAAGGCACAAGGCCTGAAATTTGGTGGAGATAGGATTGGTTAATTACATCGACCCCAATGTTTCACTGGTACTTAATTTATCAACCCTGAAAAGATGAAAGGCAAAGCTGACCTCAGTGGAATTTGAATATAATAATAATAATAAGGCATCAAGAGGAACATAGAGGAAATTGGAATAGAGTGCTCAGTAGAACTGTTGCAAAATGTTTTCCTCCTTGGCATGGCCAGAATAATCAGGAAAGTATTAGACAGTTGAAAAGAACAGATAGCATGGCACCGTAGGCTGCAGGCAGCAAGCCCACTACACATGAAAAATTCCACAAGTTCCATCAAAACCTAAGATAAAAAGAAAAGTAATAATAAAAACAATCCTTTCTACTATAGGCAGAAGACTTGAAATTTGGTACTTATTTTATCAACCCCCAAAAGGATGAAATGCAACGACGACCTTGCTGGATTTGAACTCAATATGATGGATTCTCCTGTTGAAAAAAAACAACATATGAGTCTTCAGTCTTTACCAAACAACCTGCACAAATGATTTTGTTTATAGTGACCACGTGTATGTGGCTGTACATTAGCTCAGTCCCTCCATTAAAACGACATTGCCTGAACAGGTGCACAGTGTATCACGCATCAGATGTCAAAGTGGTTGCAGAGCAACCTGAAATTAAGTATTTTGCACAAGAACACAACACACCACCCCACAATCGTAAGTGCAACACATTAACCACTTGGTCATGCCCCTTCAATATAATAATAATAATAATAATAATAATAATAATAATAATTTCTAATTTTGGCACAAGGCCTGCACTTTTTTAGTGGAAGAGGGAAATCAATTGCATCAACCCCAGTCAAATGGAATATATTTTATTGACCCGAAAGGATGAAAGACAAAGTCAACCTTGGTGGCATTTGAACTCAGAACAAAGAACCCAAAGAAATACTGCAAGGCATTTTGTCAGATTCTCTAATGAACCACCCTTCTTAATAATAATAATAATAATAATAATAATAATAATAAAGTTTGGCAAGAAAAGTGAAGAAAATTAATGAAATATAAGAAGAAACAAATCAATAACAAGTGGCAACATTCAATATGAGTAGAAAGATATAACCACCACCACAGCAACAACAAAAAGAAATAGAAAAACAAAGGGAGATTAATATAAAATTAGAGTTAAATTCAAGACAAAAGAGATTTGCAGTTATTTCTGAATTGTTCTTAATTCACCGGGTTTTCTAAATAAAGATGATTAAGACTCATTGACAAAAAAAAAAAAAGCTAAAAACAATGCAAACAAAAAGAAAGAAAAAGTGGTGTCTGCAAACACATGAATAGAAACCAGTAGATTTGTTGGTTTGTTGGATGTTTTTTAATCATTTTTATTTTTCTTCTGCTGTGCTTTTTTGTCTTATTTTTAAGTAGCCGTGTTCAGAATTCAGCAGCAGTTGCACAGTTTATCAGCCGTTCTCCTTCCTCGAAACACTAGTACAATAGTGAGGTGTTGTAGCTAAATGAAGTATTTAGCAAGCCAGACAAAACAGTACCCAACTTGTGATACAAATAGTAGGCTTCTTCTTCATTGGGAAAGAAACTTCACATTATTTGAAGCATGAAAAGAAATTTCATTTGGGTGCTGCGAGTACGAAGTTAGGAAGATAAATAAATACAGAAATAAATTGCTCTTACTGACTGAATACAAATCAGGTTTTATTGAGTGAACTTATAATAATAAGTAATAAAAAATGTGTAATTATTATAGAATACTTTCACAGAAATAACCCACAACATGCTACAAAAGTGGAGTTGGGTTGTTACCAGAGAATAATAATTTTTCTAGACTAAATTCTGGACCATTTTTTGCAGAGTGAAATATAATTAATGAAATCATCTCTAATTCAATGCAGAGAAATAATAAATAATATGCTGACTCCCCTGCAGCATTTCAAATTCAGTGCAATGATGTACCAAACAAGGTTCACAAGCTAACAAGAAAGTTTCTATATGGGCAATCTTTTCCCAGAAGCAGGTTACATGAATTATGGCTCATCATAAGGTAGGCCACACAACTAAAAAAACTGAAGGTAATTTTTCATTATGTGTGCCATTAAGAAAAACTCACAGGCTGTAGGTTGCCAATGATTGGTCTATTGAGTTGCTTGACATGTTAAAAAAATGAGGCCATATCTCCTTCAAATCATGTCTTGCCATTTCATACATAAAAGCAAGATACATTGGATAATAGTAATCCTAAATACTCTAAAGAATGGGAACATCATGATTGGAATGGCTTTGGCTCAGTTCCGTCAGGGCAGGATTAGATTCTGAACAACAATAAATAAATCATCTCTAGTGGCTGTGTGGTTAAGCTTTGTTTGCAACCATGTGATCTGAGGTTCAATCCTCATTATGTGACTTCTTAGGCAAGTGTTCTCTACAATAGCCCCAGGCCAACCAATGTGAGCTTCACGGAAGCTGTATGTATGTGTGTTCTATTTATTTCAGACTTTGGATCGCAGCCATGCTGGGGCATCACCTTGAAGGATTTTTAATTTGAATGAATAGACTCCAGTACATATATTTTTTTTTAAAGTCTGGTACTTACTCTGTTGGTCTCTTTTTCTAAACTGCTAAGCTACAGGGACATAAACACACCAACACCAGTTGTCAAGTGGTGGTGGAGGAGAAACACAGACACAAAGACATGCACGTGTGTGCATGCGCACGCACACACACACACACACACACAATGGGCTTCTTTCAGTATCTGTCAACCAAATCCACTGACAAAGGTTGCCCAAAGTGCAACTCAGCGGGACTGAACCCAAAATCATGTGGTTGGAAAGCAAGTTTCTTACCACACAGCCACACTTATATATCATATATTACAGTAAGTGAATGTTGTAGATGGAAACTGTGTGGAAGCCCATCATGTATATGACAGGCTTCTTTCAGTTCCCATCGACCAAATCCACACACAAGGTCCAGGGATATAGTGAAAGACACTGGTCCAAGACCACGTGATTGGAAAACAAGCTTCTTAACCACACAGCCACATCTGTGCCTGTAACTTTGAAATAATTTACTTTTAGCATTCAACTGAAAAGCAATTGCTCTAAAAATATACAATTTATCAAATTTACAAAACCAAACCGTCCATTCTGGTACTAAAACGAGAAATGCAAAATATTTGAAACGGAAAAAGCAAGCTACCATACTGACAGTAATGTAGGAAAATGAAAGAGTAAATAAAATCTGATTTGAGTATACACCTTAAGAAATAGATTAAAAAAAGGAAGAAAATAAGCAGCTTCTGAACTGACAACATACAATAACACTAGAGAACATTCTAGACTGTTGTCATGTGTTCTTTATTTATTTCTTATTTCTTGGCTTGTTTCTTTGCTTTTGTATAACACACACACACACACACACACACACACACACACACACACACACACACACACACACACACACACACATACACTCACTCACTCTCTCTCCATTACTATATTTCAAGCTTTATTTGATCTGAGTATCTACCACACTCCTGTTTAGTTGGTGCGGGGTCTCCTGCACCAAATAATATCAAATTTGTTCCTGAATAAACTGAGAATCAAAATTCTATTTCATGAATAACAATAATTCTTTTTACTATAGGCACAAGGTTTGGAATTTGGGGGGAGGGGGCTAGTTGATTCCTCTGCTCAACTGGTACTTATTTCATTGATGCCAAAAGGATGCAAGGCAAAGTTGACCTTGGCAGAATTTGAATTCAGAACATAAAGAGCTGGAAGAAATGCTGCTAAGTATTTTGCCCAGTGTGCAAACCATTCTACCAGCTGGCCACCTTATTAATAATGGTTTCAAGTTTTGGAATATGGTCAGCAAGTTTGGGGAGGGAGTAATTCAAATACATCAACCCCAGCACTCAACTGGTGCTTATTTTATTGACCCTGAGAGGAATGTGAAGACAGACAAAATGCTGCTAAGCATTCTGCCTGGCATGCTAATGATTCTACCAGCTTGCTGCCATCACCTTAATAATAATAATAATAATAATAATAATAATAATAATAGTAATTCTTTCTAGAATAGGCACTAGGCCTGAGATTTGGCAGGGAAGGGCTAGTTGATTACAGTAATCCAAGTGCTCAACTAGTACTTATTCTGTCAACCTGAAAGGATGAAAGACAAAGTCAACCTCAGCGACATTTGAATGCAAAATGTTAGGATGGAAGAAGTAATGCTAAGCATTTTGCACAGTATACTAATGATAATAAAAAATAGTTTCAAATTGGGACACAAGGCCAGCAATTTTGGGAGAGGGAGCTAGTCGATTACATCAACCTCAGTGCTCAACTGGTACTCATTTTATTGACACCCAAAAGGCAACATCAACCTCAGCAGAATTTGAACTTGGAACATAAAGGCAAAAGAAATACCACTAAGCATTTTGCCCAGTTTGTTAATGATTCTGCCAGCTCACATCCTATCCAGTTGGATATTATGATATATTAAAAATTAATTACTTTAAGAATTATCAAGATATTTTTCTGAAACACAGTTGCTTGTAATATTCATGCCATTCTGCAATAGCACTAACATGATTGAATTCATTTCAACTGGAAATAAAAATCATTTTGCAGAACCAGTACTGCAAAATAATAATAGTAATTTCTTATTTTGCCACAGAGGCAATGGACAAAGAGACATGGTTGCATTACAAAAGCAGTAGAGATTTACTCCGATTTAAATAGAGGAAAGGAAACAGGCATGAAAAACAACAATGGTATAGCAATTAATGTCATGAAATATCCAAATAATGGGATAGTCAACTAAAGTTCAACCATGAACCACCATAGACACCAGATTACCATTATTGCTAAGGTAAGTGTACTCTCCCAGGGTTTTCTCCAACATGCAAATACATGTTAAGATAGACTCATTCACTTGAGCCATATTCACTAATCAACACTTTTCAGCAAATGAAGGTGCCTGACTACAGGCACCTTCCTTTTGTAATATAGATACTAGACAGATGGGAAAATTGCTTTCTCTTGAAAGGCTAATCTGAAAAATTTTTTCATCAGGTCTTTTTCTGAAAATGTCCATGCCATATGAGAATATTTGCCTTGCAGTTATGCAAACCTCTGACGTTGCACGTACCAAATATCCATCATTGCAAATACCTTCAATGAGACAAACCTGAGAACTCCTTAAAGAGGAATCAGTATCTACAATGAACATATTTTTACCACACATCATGAAATAGCTTGAACTCAGAAGAGAAACCATAATTTCAAAGTTCAATCACCATGGAATTTGTTGCTAGAAAACTGTAATGAGAACAAGTCTAGTTTCTGTAATGGAATATAGATAATCTAATCAACTCCAGTATATTATTGTTCCTGATATTATTGACCCTCTGGAAGATAAAATACAAGCCTGATTCTAATGGGATTCGAATTCAAAACCCAAGCAAAAGCAAGAAGACAATTAGGGAACATCAACATGATCAACATGCTACAAATAGCAATCAAATCTCACTCAAATCATACCCAACTGTCTTAAAGGAAATTATGAAAGGCATACATTGAATAATATAGTTCTAGCTATAATATATTTAAAAAGAAAAGCAAACATAGGAATATTTTTGGCACACCTTTTATCATACATCTGATCAAGATTGACCTGGGGGCTAAATCAACAAAATTCAAAGTGTCTGAAGAACACTACCCCACCCCCTAAAAAAAAGAAAAGAAAAGGAAAACAGTGTTAGCGAAAGCAGTGCTGAAATAATAATGCTCGTTCTTTAAAAGAGAAACAACCCACTATCAAAGGATTGCAAGAAGAGAATAAAAGAAAGCTATGTTTTACTCGAAATTCTGCAATGTTGGCAGCACCAATGTTAATGTGGTCTTGAAAAGAGGCAGCCAAGTTGAAACAAAATTCACACCATAGCAATACAATAAAAACAATTCATTCACAGATTATCCAAAACACTAAGTATTTCTTTCTTCTATCTATTATCATCATCATCATCATCATCATTATTATTATTATTATTATTGTTTCTAATTTAGGTACAAGGCCAACAATTTGGGGAGAACACAGATAATTAAAAACAAAGTTGACTTCAGCAGGATTAACAGGCATTTGTTGTGGCTCTTTATGTTCTGAATTCAAATCCCGGTGAGATCAACTTTGCCCTTAAT
>NC_068992.1:64024078-64036741 GCF_001194135.2 Octopus bimaculoides
GTACCAGTTAAGTACTAGGGTAATTCAATAAACTAACCCCCTCCTTCAAACTTTCAGGCCTTGTGCCTATGTTATAAACAATTATTAACATTATTTTGATACCAGCAATTGTAAATAATTGTAATATAATACAGTTGAGGAAAGTACTTAGCATTTCCATTAGAAAATATTTGTGGTATTAATAAAAAACAAAACAAAAACAATGAAAAATATATTTTGGCACCCACCACAGAAAAAGGAAAGAAAATTGGCATTTTTAAAACACACAAGATTCTGTTACTTCCTCACTGCTGGTAGAAATAATTATTAGTCTTTGGTTTTGATTTAGACACAAGGCCTGAAATTTTGAGGGGATGGGGAGTAGTCAGTACCATTGACCCCAGTACTTTTATTGATCCCCAGAGGGATGAAAGGCAAAGTTGATGTCCTCAGTAGGATTTGAACTTGAAACATAAAAAGTCAAGAAGAAAAACAACAAAACATTTTGCTGATGTGCTAATTAGTACCAGCCTGTCATCTAACATAATAGTAAGTTCTTTATGAGCTACAAGAGTGACAAATGAGGTAAGTCACAAAGAGTTGAGGTAATAACCGAGAGTAAATTAAGACGTCCCACAACTATGTAAATGTCCTTCAACGCTGCAAATGCCTTTTTCAGGCTAAGAAACACAAATGAAACTTTTGATTAGAACTATCAAACCACATCAGTCTTGCTGCTCTCATCAAGTTTCTCACTGTAAAAGTTTTTGAGTTTGGTCATAGAAGAGGCCAAGCTGATAGCATGGCCAAACCTATAGAGTTTATCTGGAAATGGTAACACTCCCTTTTCTGTGAGAGCGTCAAGTCAGGGACTCTCAGAAGTTATCCATAATCCTTAACCTAAAAGTTCTCTTAAATAGTCTCCAGAAGGGACTATACAGATTGTTTTCATTATTGCCCAGAAATGTTCAGAGGTCAACATCACTAATACCCTCCATTAACCCTCTACAGATTGCTTGTGTGGACAGTCCACTATTTGCATTGCCTAGTGGGCAGCGAGCAACAAGCAAGATGCTAGGTGCTCAACCTCGGTCTGTGGGTGACTCGAGATTGCAGCTCTAAGAGGTGACTTTTGGAAAAACAAGCCTTGCAAATGACAACAACCATACCTATTCACCATCATCATTATCCAAGAATCTCTATAGAGGTCAGTCTCATATTCAGCTTTCAGTAATCAGCTCCCTGTCAGAAAAACAAAACCTATCAAGACTTACCAAACAGATTATATGAATTTATGATCCTCTGCTATCCCGATAAGCTAACCTAATAAAACTTATCAAAATACAACTTAGGTCTGCTGCAGTTTCACTAGATTCATTATGTCACATCAACTAATTTTACACAATTCCTACATTCATCAAGATACCATTCCTATCTCCCACTAACATTAACAATTTAATATAAAATAAAATAAAACTGCATCAATAAATTAAACAAATAAATGAAAGAAAAATTAATGTCATCATTTAGAATATAGAGTAATTAAAAGCTGATGTTTTTAGAAAAATCACCTCTATTGGCCTATATAATCATTAAGTGACATTTGAAATTGTTCCAGAGAAATTGACAAATACATCAAAGAGGCAAGTACAGAAAAGGATGAAGAACTGATAGAATCTATAGAGAATTCAAAAGACAAAAAGAAGAAAAACAAAGATAACACCTAAGTAGATGTCAATAAAACATTTTGATTGACCAGCCTTCAACCATAGTTCAAAAGGCAAACATAAACTGTCAAGAACCCTCACATTGGTTTTTAAGATCAGCCCTGAGGCTGGAGGTCCCCTGATATCAACACAAAGTCATTGTTTGCATATTTATACATCCTTTATCTTTTACTTATTTCAGTCTTTAGACTGCAGCCAAACAGGTGCACTGTCTTGAAGAACTTTTAGTCAAATAAATCAATCCCAGTACTAATTTTTTTTTGCTTTTTAAACCTGGTACTTATTCTATCATTCTCTTTTGCCAAACCACTAAGTCACAGGGACGTAAGCACACCAATGCTGGTTGTCAAGGTGGTAGGGTACAAACATAGACACACACATGAACACACACACAGAGGCTTCTTTCAATTTCTGTCTACCATATTCACTCACAAGGGTTTGGTCGACCTGAGGCTATAGCAGAAGACACTTGCCCAAAGTACCACACAGTGAGATTGAACCCAGAACCATGTGGTTGGGTGGCAAACCTCTTACCACACAGCCACACTCATGTAATAAGAAGTGTTTAAACAATAACATTGAGAAAAGGGTCAGCAGTGATGCCTGCATGATGATGTAATAACAACAGTAAGACAATGAACCACACACCACCTCAAAGTGTCCAGTATCAGTAAAATCTTACACCAAGAGCCACAAACCACAAAGTTGATAACTTGCTCCACTTGAAACTCTGCTAACAGTATAAAATGATTACAGAAAACATATGGTGCAAGTACACAAACACACGCACACACACACACTCTAAAAATGACTAAGCTACGATAATATAAGACATGCTTGTAAATACTGACAAAGAAAATACAGGCATGGAATCACAGACAAATAGTGCTTCTTGTAAATATTTAATTCCTGACAGGTGAAAAAAAAATATTGCCTTGAAAAAGTTGGAGAAGCTAAATATAAAATCTTTGTTATAAAAATATTTAGAAAGTGAGAGTTGAGAAACAAAGTTGGTAACAGTAAGTGCACTGAAGCAACTTAATAGAAGAAAAATATAAAAATTAACAAAATACTTAGATTGTTCTAATTTTACGTTAGAAAATAATATTGTTACATACAAAAAAAATATTTCTCTCTAAAACAAGCTAATTAGACTGATGATCACATATGTATGAACCATAGCATCTGAGATTGAAACTGAAACAAACAATATTTACCACCACCATCATCATCGTCATCATTTAACATCTGCTTTCCATGCTGGTATGGGTTGGATAGTTTGACAGGAGCTGGCAAGCCAGAAAACTGCACCAAGCTCAACTGTCTACCTTGGCATGGGTTTCTACAGTTGGATGCCCTTCCTAACACCAAATTATTATTGTTTCATTATTATGAAATAATAATTTGTTTCTATGAGGTACAAAGCCACAAATTTGAGAAAAAAATCAAATTTTCCCAGTATTTGAATGGTACTTTTTATTGATGTCAGAAAGATGAGAGGTAAAGCTAACATTGGTGCAATTTGAACTCAGAAATGTGAAAAACCAGAAGGTATTCTGTCTAAAATGCTCTAATGATTCAGCCATTGTGGTATAGCTGCTGGCCCTACCAACTCTTCTCAAAAAAGTTATATAGTTGATTGCATCCACGTAGTATTTGATTAACACTCAGAAAAATAAAAGGTAAAGTTTGTCCGGACAAAATAGTTACTGACATTGGCACAAGGCTACACATTTCAGGAAACGGGTAGAGTTGGTTTATCAAACCTAAATCTTGACTGGTACTTCTTTTATTAATCTTACAGTAAAAATAAACAATATTATTACTAAATAATAATAAACTAAACTACAGTGTTTCCAACTAGTCCTCTACATGTACACTATCTATACATACCAAGTGTAGAGCTACACTCAGTTGATACCTTTAAATGCACTACATTGTCCAATGACCCCTCATTGGGACCTTACATACATAACATTTAACAAGAGGTTAAACAACATTGCCAAAACAGTACCTCTAAAACCATTGTTTATCTTCAGGAGTACAAAACATTTCAGCTCTGATCAATTGCTGACTCTCTACAAAGCTCAAATAAGGACAACATTGGGGCAGCACTATTATATACCAACATGGAATAGGTAGTACTGTTGGAGCTACAATTACTGCATGTGCGCGCATGCACGCACACACAAGACCATAACCCACTCCAGAAAATCATCCAGCTGATTAGCAAAAATTCACTAATATACAAAAGTCAGCTCCCCTAAACTAATAATCTGCACGTTGCCTCCATCCAGGTCAGTCAGTAACAAAGACAATTCTCAATTCATTAACCTTACTATGTCTAGCAATCCAAAAATCCTATTCTAAACATGACAGAACTACAGCCCAATAGAATTCCTATCTTCCCCACTCTTTTCTTCTACCGTCATCAATCTACAGAAATTCAGGCTCAATATAATGCCTTACCTAACTGGGAGGTCCTATAAAGGTCATAGAGGCAGTACATCTAAATAAATTATTTAAAAATAATAATAAATATCAGAAATTAGTACGTAAAATAAAGGACAGGCCTTTATAAATTAGCATAACCACCTGTTGATCAGTATGCATACACACATGTACATATGCACTAGACTCGAAAACAAACATAATTACAAACTTATATGCAGCGGGATCACAACCAATACTCTTTGATTGATTGTAATATGGCACAAATAGAACACATTAACAGATAAACACACATACACAAACAAGATAATAAATCTACCAACAAGGCATTATCATAGAAGATCTTTAATCAAAATGTGTTAATGGACATTGCATGTCCAGATAAAGAATTGAAAGCTTCACAATAGAAGTGGAATTGCATAAAGAATTCAAACAAAAACTGTACCTGTTATATAATAGGGTCTATCAAGAGAATTACCTTGGTATGCCAAAATGCAGCCCATGTTATCAGGATTACCTCTAACCAGTATCCCAACGTGTGTGCATGTGTGTGTGTGAGAGGGAGAGAGAGAGAGATTTTTAAAGCAATATAAAAAAACAGCATACACACACATTTTTAGAGGGGCAGTGGACATGATCTTTGCATGGGAGACTGGCCTGGCCAAGACATCTGTAACTCAAATGTTTGCAGGAAACACTGAGTATAGAGGCAATATGTATTGTGGGGAATGGGGGCATCCAAATGCTTGCGATAAAATGAACTCTACTAAACATAATCCTGTTGGCTAGATGATGTTAAACAGAGCAACAAGTAGGCAGATATTCTATGGATGTCACCAACTCTTACCTGTTTCCAAGCAAGATCATATTTCCCCATGGCTAGACATGTTTTTCACATAAGATGAAAACAAGTAACATTGCTTGTAATGATTATGATGATGATGCTGGTTTACAACCATCATGTGATGTCAAAACAAGGAAACATACACACATGCACATCAATATACATAATGGGCTTCTTTCAGTTTCCATATACCAAATCCACTGATAAAGCTTTAGTTAGCCTGGGGTTATAGTAAAAGACACTTTCCCAAGGTGTTGCACAGTGGGACTGAACCCAAGACCACATAAGAGCATGGTTGAGAGGCAAGTTTCTTAACCATTTAGCCATGCTTGTGCCTTTGAGAAAATATGGCACGAATCAAAATCCAGTGAAAACTCACAAAAAGTAATATAAAAATTAAATAAACCTTTAAAGATGAGATGTAGCAAAGTGAAAAGCACTTCTCAAATTACAATAAACATAGAAACACAAAGGAATTAGTGGGTGTGCACGTGTGTGTTTCAAGTCCACAAATACATTTCATCAAGTATATTTTTCATGTATCAAAAGCCATTGAAATCTTGAAGTATTTTTCTTTAATGCATCCAATTCATGAGATAAAGACAATAGCATGAAACCCTTCAGAGTGCATAGCAAATCAAAATGTTAACATCAATGTGAAATGACTCAATAATGTATAACTGTACAGAACTGTAAACTACACGCTACACGACCAATCTAATAGAAAAAAAAGAAAAAAAAGGAAGATTAAATTGGAAGATATCTCATTTCTTTACGTGCTTCGCTATATAATAGCTAGTTATATATGCTATTAAAGCTTTCATAATTTATTCAATAACTAATGTATATTTGTATTTAGTGTGTGTGTGTGTATACAAATCATTCTATCCAATTTACTTAAGCCCCTGGTTACTAAGCTTACAAGCAGAATCTGTGGACAATTAACCCTTTTGTCACCATACTGCTGTTGAAATACAGAGCCTTTGTTTCTTTATTTTGGAATTAATGAAAAATTTAATAAAATAGTTTTTAGAACATAAATTAACATGAAATTTTTATGGGAGGCTTTAACATAGACCATTTTAAAACAGGCAATTTGTAACATAGAACCAGAGGCAGTCTTGAGCAGGTTGGTACCAAAAGGGTTAAAAGAGGTACTACATTGTCACAGTTACAAGTGAAATCGCAACACAGGATTAAAACAAGTCGATCTGATCCCTTTTTTCTTTGTTCATGAAGATATCATATACGAACTATTACATTGTTATCTTCAAATTTGTTCCAGTCACAGGACTGCAGCCAACCTAGGGGACTGCCTTGAAGGATTTTAGTTGAATAAATCAACCCCAGTACTTATTTTTTTCTTTAAAGTCCGACACTTATTCTATCAACCCCTTTTGCTGAACCATTAAGTTACAGGAATGTAAACAAACCGACACTGGTTGTCAAGTGGTGGAGGTGGACAAATACAGATATGTACACAGAAATACTTATATATGATGAGCTTCCACACAGTACCTATCTACCACATTCATATACAAAGCAGTGGTTGATCTGGTGCTATAGTAGAAAACACTTACCTAAGGTACTGCACAATAGAATTGAACCCATAACCATGTAGTTACAAAGCAAAGCTTTTAAGCACACAACCATTCCATGTTTCTGTGTGTGTTTGATAATAAGTAGCCAGAAGACAAGTCATAAGTTATGAAGATTAATCTGGAATTCCATTTATAAAGAATATCGCTGGTTATATTGGTGACCATGATTAATACTTCTCTCAAAGACTTAGCAAGAAACTAACAAGACTTGTGAAGATAAAAAGTGATTTATAGGTTTTTAATATAAACCCTCAACTCAAATATATTATTCAACTATATATTAGAAGCATATATCTTATGAACAGCATGAGGATGGAAGATCACACTGCATTGACGTGATTTGTGCTCTAAATTAAAAGGCAGCTAAATTGATAACCTAAAGATATTTAGTGTATCTATATAGCCTTTATCTATACCAACTCAGCATCAACTGGTAATTCATTTCTTGAGTTCAAATATCGCCGAGGTCAACTATGCCCTTCATCTTTCAAAGATAATTACTAGTAATATAATGAAATTGTCTTGGATTATCTTTCAGAATTTCTAAAAATCTACCTATGTTGATTGTATCTTAATTTCAGGTAATTTTCAGTCACGGAGTTTTCGTAACTTTATTTTGCCGAGAAAGCCCACGGAATTGTGTTTTGAGGAAACGATAAATATTTTGACAAATATTTTTATCGAGAAAAGTTCAGTTTAACATTCGATGAAAATGTTTAAACTTAAAGAAAAACGAGTCAGATGATTTTGTGACATATGCTGGTATGGTTAACAAAGCTTGCGAAAGGTTCAAGTTGGAAGAATTAACGCCAGATATGTTCGAGTGTTTAATATTCGTTAAAGGGCTAGTGGAACGGAAGACGTGGAAATTAGAAAAAGAATATTATCAAAGTTGAACCAAGATGTGAAACTCACTTTGCAGAAAGTGGCTGAAGAATGCCAACAGATATTAAACCTTTGAGATGATACAAGGAAAACAGAAGACAAGAATAATGTACAAATGTGTAAAGAAAGTATACAAAGAAGGAAAAATTTAAATTCAAAACGGTGCTATGGCTGCGGAGTGTGACATTTGAGGAAAGATTGCCCCTTTAGAGATAAAACCCGTTTTAAGTATGGTAAAATTGGGCATATACAGACGAAATGCCAGTCAAAGAAAACGGTAAAACAAAAGAAAGTCTACTCAACAAAAGTAAATTATACCAGACAAAACCGAAAATTTGTGTTGCTAGAAATAAATGGGTTAGCGGAAAGATTCATTGACACATTCAAGAGAGCTTTAAGGAAAACCAGACGAGAAACCTTTGAAGATACAAATATGACAAAGTTTTTGCAGGTGTATAGAATAACACCGAATCCAAATGCAGAGTCAGGTAGGTCACCCGCAGATTTGATGTTTTCCAGAAAAATTCGTTCTATTTTTGACAAATGGTTGCCGAGTAGGAAACAGGAAATAGAAAATTCGGGAAGAAAAACGAAACTTTTTATCACAGGTGACAAAGTGTATTTTAGAGTATATAGTAATGGAAAACAAGACTGGGAACAAGGAAGTATAACTGGACATCTGGGTAATGTGATGTACACAGTAAAAGGACCGAAATATGAACACAGAAGACATTTAAACCAATTAAAAAAAAAAGATATACCAAAAACCAAGAGAGGCGAGAGGAACAAATGGATATATGGTATGATTTGTTTGAGGTCCCAGAACCACAAGCGAAAGCGGAACCGACACGTAGGTCAAGTAGGAAGAGAAAACCTACAGAAATGATGGAAATAAATGTTAAGAGAAAAAGATATGCCAGTTTCTCACCGAGGAAATAAAATTGATGAATCCGTTTTCTTTTTTTTTTTAAGATATAAAAAAAAAAACTCAAAAGGGAGAGGTGTTGTGTCAACGCCCTCAGGCGAAGAAGTAGGATCTCCCAAGACATAGAGGTAGAGAATATATATGTCATTGTCACCATCATTTAACATATATATCATCATTTAACGTCCAGATTACATGATGGCAAGGGTTGGACTGTTTTTTGAGAAGAGTTGGTAGGGCCAGCAGCTATACCAGACTCTACTGCTTGTGTTGGCATAGTGTCTATGGCCGGATGCCCTTCTTAATACCAACGATTTACAGTGTGTACTGGGTACCTTCTAAAGGTTGCAAAGTACATACTCCCGCACAGAAAGAAAAACATACACATATACAAGCGTATGTAGACTCAAGAAATTGCAGCAAAAGAACCCGTCTGTAAGAGCAGTAACTGAGTAAAAAAGTTCTGGATTGGACACTCTAGTTCTAGCAGACAATTTCTCCGGGACTGGTGGCATGATAAAATGCACCCCAACTATGCTATAAAAAGATCAGTATTCAAGAAGAACACTGAGTCATAAGAACCATGGTCCTCTCTCCACTATACATAACAACGAAGACAGGTAGTTCTCTCTATCGTGTGCATCAGATCCTTTTTACCCCCAGTTAGGTAAATATATTGTAATAATCTAAAACTGTTAGTGTTTAATTTGCAATTAGTCATGTAGCTAAATATGGCTACTGGAAATACTGTTTGAAAATTATTTAAGCAGGTGACGTTGCAAAAATGAAGAATAATTGATGAAAAAGTTTCCACAGATTTCCAACTATTTTTCCCAAGCTCCTATTCACATATACTTTCTCATGTGTGTGTGTGCTTAAGATCAACAAAAGAAAGAGAAAACTTCAACGAGATATACATGTTATTTTCAAGATATAAAGTTTATGCTAAACAGTTGGAATATTTTTAATGACTACAGCCAAAACAAAGCTATAATCCAATGCTTCACACTTCAAAGTGAAAAACAAAACAAACAATACATTAAAAACATGAATAAAAGAAATAAACACAATAGTGCTCCATTCATGAAGTAAATGGAGTGTGTGTATGAGAGAGAGAGAGAGAGAGAGAGAGAGAGAGAGAGAGAGAGAAAGAGAGCAAAGCTGCTCTTTATTTCAAATGCAAGTATGTAATTGTACATCTGGTCAAATAATAGTTTTCTTTTTCTATAATAATGTTACAAAACTAATTTATTTGCTAGTAAGTGCAAAAGCAGAGAAAGATGCTTTGAAATTCGAAAGAATGAAAGAAAAATTGAACATATGAAATGACTTCTTTTTTCTTCTTTTTTTGTACTTTCATTCATGTGTGCTCTAATTTTAAATCCTGCCAATACTGACATGGCTTGTCAGTATCAACTCTTAACAAAGACTCTTGGCAAAAGTCATTGGTAGGAGTCAACAAGCTAAGTACCAAGCATCTGCTTGAGTCAACTCAATCTAACTTCCATTCACATCCAAAAAGATTTCTGACAATGTACAAAAATCATTATTATTATTATTATTGTTGTTTGGTTTAAGGTGGAGAACTGGCAGAATCATTAGCATGCCACACAAAATGCTTAGCGGCATTTCATCTGTCTTTACATTCTGAGTTCAAATTCCATCAACGTCAACTTTGCCTTTCATCTTTTTGGGGTTGATGAAATAAGTACCAGTTCAGTATTGGGGTTACTGTAATCAACTAGCCCCACTCCCCCAAAATTTCAGGCCTTGTGCCTATAGTAGAAAGTATTATTGTTGTTTACTTTTAACAGAAGACTGTCAAATAAAAGTATATATGAGTGTGTGTGATTGAATGCAAGTACGTATGTAGCTGCTATGAAAAATACAGTTATGTTCAAGTGAAAGATTTTATAATCATTTCTTAGCATTCACATACTGAGAAATCAACATCATCATTGTTTCTAAATGTCTGCTTTTCCATGTAAGCATGGGTTGGACAAAATTTGCTGAGGCAGATTGTCTACAGCCAGACGTCTTTCCTGTTTCCAAGTAAGGTAACATTTCCCCGTGGCCAGACATGTTTTAAAGAAAGATTCGAAATGAAAGACATTACTTGCATGGTGGTGACACTCATTTACAAGTATCACGCAAAGTCATGGCAAGGAGACAGTAACATACCAGCACATATACACACATACACACACGTGTGTGTATCAAAAAGGCTTCTTTCAGTTTCCCTTTACCAAATCTACTCACAAGGTTTTGGTCAGTCAAGGGTTATACTGGGAGATACTTGCCCAAGGTGCTATGCAGTGGGACTGAATCCAAAACCATGTGGTTGGGAAACAAATTTCTTACCACACAGTCATGTCGACATTCACTTAGGGAGCAGTTGTGAAACTGGAAAAAAAATAGTGTTGCAAGTACTTAGTTCCTTCCTCTTCTTGTAAACTTACAATGTACGGCAGAAATAATGATTGAAGCAATACAATAATTCTTTTCTTACACAATAAAGAAACAAAGATAAATAACATGATACCTTTATATATAATCAAAGTACAGCAATTAGAGGTCACTGATATGTACAATGACTTTTGATAGTACGCTTAACACACATAATATTTGGACGTATTCAGCAAAGTTCACACCTTACAAGCAATTAGAGAAAAGCATGATTTTCTTGTATTCTGCAGATATTATATTGGTTTCAAATCTTGGTACAAGGCCAGCAATTTCAAAGGAGAGGATAAGGTGATTACATCAACCAGTACTTTGGTGAAATTTGAACTCGGAATATATAGATAGGATGAAATGTTGCAAAGCATTTTTCCCAGTGTGTGGTAATGATTCTGCCAACTTCCAGCCTTATCTCTCAGTCTGAACATCAGTACTACCAAAGGTCATGAGCATTGCACCTTCATCTTCTCATTAACCCAGGAATAAAAAATAAAAAAGAAAGAAACAAGCTAATCAAGCTAATATTCATAGAAATACAAATGTTATACAACCCCAACTTTGAAGTGCCTTTCATTACTTCAGAAACACAGCCATATCTCATAAAAATATATCAGCAATACCATATAAAAAGCAAGTTGACAAGATAGTTGTGTATATCAGTTGACCAACATACACAGGGTTACAGACCAAAATCAATGCAGTGACTGTAACAACACAAGATATAATTATAAAACTTGCACATGTATTAATTCTAACCTACTGATGTCATCAATTAAACATAAAGCAGTATTAATAATAACCTATTACAAAATGCAAAGTAAATTAAAAGACTCCTTATTAAGAAATTGTACGCTAGACAGTCAGGTAAACCTTCACACAACCAATATAACAATCATAAATGCAAAGCTGGATATTGTTGAGTTTGTTAATCCAAATTGTTAATGTTGGACTAATGAATAGCAGGCTATCTCACAAGCTTTCCATATACTCTCAACATGGCACAACACAAAACGACATAAAATTAGGTCTCCTTAATCATAGCTAACATGAGATACAACTAACTACCTAGAATGGCATTATTTAACATCAGTTTTCTCCACAGAGTGAGTATTCCATGAAAATAAGACAACTTACAGAACTGATCCTTCCAGCTAAACAAACACTAAAAATTTAGAGCAAATGAGTGAACCACTATGTTTGACCAATCAAAAATTGCATTCAAATCCTCTCTAAAATCACATTCTATTGCCTTAAAAAAGGGAAGGATGCATTAACTAAAAAAGTAGTCAAAATACACTGCTTCAGATGTAGAAAACAAAATGTTGGCAGTTGAAATAGTTGTGATCAATAAGTGTTATCCTGGGGCTAAAAAGTAACACCACTTTATACAAGAAGATTCAGATGTTCCTAGACTTTAGTAATGGTAATGGTTACAAACTTAAAAATTCTAGAAGCATCTGACGAAAGAAAATATATAACATGAACCAATTACATTCTGCTTATTCAGTAATTACATTCACCACTACAAACTATTATTCCAACATGCATTACCCAGACAGTAAGGTCATAAGGACCAAGAAATGGTGATGCCATGGTGGTCTTAGGATAATCAATATTCCTAACCCTACAACAAAAAAGCATAAATAAAAAGGGAAAGACACTGCCTCAAAATACAGGAGTAAAAATAAAGCTGTAACCAACATACAATCTCTCTCTCTTTCTCACCCCCATATAATATATATACTGTAAGATATATATATATATATATATACACACACACACACATACTGT
>NC_068992.1:64036751-64042467 GCF_001194135.2 Octopus bimaculoides
TATATATATATATATATATATATATATATATACATACATATATATATACATACATATACATATACACACATATATATACACACATACATATATATATACATATATACACACACATATATACATATATATACACATATATACGCAAATATACATATACATACATATGTACATATGCAGGTATGAGTTAGAGGTGTTTAAACCCTCTAAGGGAGAAATGCATCCAAAGCACTCCTAGTAATTATCTCAGTAACTGTAATCCCTGGTATAAGGTATACGGCAGCTGGTAATTTAACGGGTAAACCGTAGTTTAATTTATACTAGCAGAGATACCCGGCCTTGCTCGGGATGAAAATGGCATAGATTTTATTGGTTTACTTGTTTCTGTCATGTGACTGCGGTCATGGTGGAGCACCGCCGTTCATCGAAGAAATCAACGACAGGATTTATTCTTTGTAAGCCTAGTACTCATTGTGTCAGTGTCGTTTACCAAACCGCTAAGTTACGGGAATGTAAACACAGCAACATCAGTTGTCAAGCAATGGTGGGGGTAGAAACCCAAGATACAGGCACACACATATACAAATATACACATATATACGACAGTCTTCAGTTTCCGAGTAAGAAATCCAGTTTCCAAGTAAGAAATGTGTGTATGTGTGCAAAAGGAAGTTATTTTATGGCATTCTTTCATTTGAAGCAGGAAAGTTGTCAACTCAATCATATGATCGATCATATGATTGTTCATTAATTTCTATAAAAAAATTTTTATTTCCCTTTGCTTTAAAGAGAGCAGAAAGTGAAAAAGCAACATTTGCTTTGAAGTAAGAGCAGAAAGTGAAAGAGAGAAGGTGAAAGATGTATGTGTATATGAAATGGATGTGTGTGTGTGTGTGTGTGTGTGTGTGTGTGTGTGAGTGAGAGAGAGAGAGAGAGAGAGAGAGAGAGAGAGAGCAAGATAGAATGAGTGAAGGTGTGTGTTGTCATATATGTACTTTTTTGCATGTATGTGTAAGTGGCACTCACTCATTCACTCTCTCTCTCTCACACATTATCTTTCACATACATAAATTCATATGTATACATCTTTCCTGTATGTGTGTGTGTAGAGAGAGAGAGAGAGAAATGAATGTCTTTTAAGGTACACACTCATATAGAAAATGTGACATTGTCGTGGTATAAAATGTTGTTTACAATAGTTGACTTATAGAAAGATTGTAATGTTAAATTTTTGTAATGCAAATATGTAAATGAAAATAAAGTTTATTTGGTAGCCGAAAGATTACTGAAGCTTTTGATACCCCATACGTCAAAAACGTCAGTTTCTGAATGCATTTGTTAATTTTCGTAAAAAAGTTTTTCATTACACTTTGGAGAGAGCAGAAATTGAAAGAGAAGAGAAAATGAAAAGGCTTTGAAGTGAGAGCAGAAAGTGCCACATAAAAGCGCCTGTGTGATGCCATACAAAAGAACCCAGCACACTCAGTGGTTGGTGTTAGGAAGGGCATCCAAGCATAGAAACCATGCCAAACCAGACAACTGGAGTCTGGTGCAGCATGCCAGCTCTGGTCAACCTGTCCAACCCATGGACAACAGATATTAAATGATGATGATGATTATATATGAGAGAGAGAGAGGGGTGGATATGGAGAACAAGTTGAAAATGTATCAAAATTTTCTTTTACATGTGTGTGTGTGGTGTATAATTAAAATAAGTTTAACTTTTTAAGATAAGTGGAGAATAATCTTATTTAATGGGTTTATATGCAGAAGCAACGAGTTGTTCTCCTCACATATCCAGATGATCTTTCATATTTAGTAGTTTTGTTTTGCTATGTAGATGGTCTGCATTTATTTATGATGCATATTTTTTGTGTACTATGCAATTTATTGTGAACAGACTGGGTACCCAAATAGGATTTGCCCCATCCATGATGAATCTAATGTGGTGTTGTTGTTTCATTCAGTTGGCCAAATGTGGTGCCTCTGATTATCCTAAGCATGTTTGTGTAGTTTTTATTTTATTTCTTTTTTTTATTTTACTACATCTTCTGGATAATACAGTTCTATATTTAAGAGATGAGGAATTATTTACATTATTTACATTATCTACATTTGACGGATATTCGTCCTCATCTTGTTTGTTGTTAACACAACGTTTCGATTCACGGCAGCGACCTGATTAATAATAATAATAATAGTAACATCGATAGGAATGAGAACCCAGGTTCGAAATTTCCCCAAGACACCTGACGAAGGCTGGAGGGTATATCAGCCGAAACGTTGTGTTAACAACAAACAAGACGAGGACGAATATCCGTCAAATGTAGATAATGTAAATAATCTTCTGGATGTTGTGAATGAATTTGTGATTCCTCTTAGTATTTTTGCCATGTAGGAGTGTGATATGGTCAAGTACTTGAGTGTAATGGCTAATTATAATTGATGTTCTCTGGTAAGAAGGAAAACAGTGGATTTTGCAGTTGATGCTATTTTATTTAAGTCTATTGGTGTAGAGCCAAGTTTCCAGGCGATTTAAATAGGGTTGGAATAGTTGTGCAGTAGCTGTATCTGGAAAATGATGGGAGGATATGCATGTAGCCCTTTGCACACTCTGTGGAAGTAAAGGAAGGCTATACAGGTATAGCTTGAAAAGAGTGGACAAGAGGACAGATCCTTGTGATATCCCATTTTATAAATTACAAGATCTGGAAGTGTTGCTCTTGTAACTATTAGCCAACACTTTATGTCACTTCTAAAGGTGATGTTGAGTACTTTTTGTATGAATGGTTAGCAGGAAACGGACATGAAAGATTAGCTGATGCTGACAATAGTTAGAATGCAGTGTATAGGAGGGTTTTGTTGTTGAATCCAATATGGTCCTTTTTGCTTTTGTTTTGTATTTTCGTCGTTGTGTATAGCAGCCTGAATATGTGTCAATTTTCAAAGAAGGAGGGTCTCAAGTTTTTTATAATGTCACTTCACGTGGGTTTTTACTGGACTGTTTTAAATATATAGAACACACTAATTATAAAAGGGTATGTATAATGTGATTTGAATATAATTTGGAATGTTCTGTGTTCTGGAAGTAACAATATTCTCTGAATTATTACAACTTGAATGTCATGAGTGGTGAGAAATTCTTTTAGTTCCATTAAGGTGTTTTAATGCCGTGAGCATTGCATAGCAGAATTTGGGATTTTTTGTCTCATGCTTACAAAGTTTATTACACATGTGAATCATGTATTTCTGAATGTATTCTATGCAGATCTGTGACATGGAAAAGAAGATAACAATATTCCTTGTTTATTCCTAGGTGATAATGTTTCTCCTGTAAAATCATGTATTTTTCTGGAATATTTGTATATACCATTGTTTAGTGATGTCTGTGTGGTTATTTTGTAGATATGTGTGATTATGGTACGTAATTTGAAGCCTGCTACTCAGAAGATACACTTTTCAAAAAGATATTAAGAAACGAGTGCTTTTTGTTTGTTTCTTAATACAAGACAAAATATAAACAAGTAAACTTCTGAAATGTAACAATATTTTCAATGCCTTATCTATACAACAGGACTGCAGCTTTTGTCTTTTAACTTAAAGCTACAGACAAACATTTAAGTTTAGAGCCTAACTGTCTTTTAAAGTAATGTCAATGCTATATATTATGGTTGGTTAAGAAAGTTAATACTCCCCACTTCCAATGTTTACTCTATATTTCAACACAGTTGAAAGCGATGTATCTGTCTTTTGACGATAGTTGTCACTCTGGCAAATATTGTTATATTCCGAAGTCGTCCATAGAATGTTCTATCTGGCACTGTACGACCACCAGCAGGACAGTGTTAGTATCCTCAAAAGGTTGGATCGTCATAACATTCACTCAGTATCCCAGTATAATTACTCTATCGACACATACTCTCAACCTTCTGACCTGCTACTCGTCTATTTATAACGGCTTTACTGAGGAGGGGTGTCCAGCTTCATTATACAACAAGTTTAAAATAAAAAGGGAAAGACATTCTGTTTACCCTGAGACAGCTAAACTACAGATAAAGGAAGCCTTGGAGGAGAAAATGAACATATTTTATTGTCAGTAATATGGTAAAAAGAGCTCCAAAGAACCAGTATTTGGTGAACACTACTACTATTATGATTAATAATAATGATCCTTTCTAATATAGGCACAAGGCCTGAAATTTTCAGGCAAGGGGGTTCATTAATTACATTGACCTCAGGGCTAAACTGATACATATTTGATCAATCCAGAAAGGATGAAAGGCCAAGTCAATCTCAACAGAATTTGAACTCAGAACGTTAGGCCAGAAGAAATGCTGCTAAGTATTTTGTCTGGTGTGTTACCATTTCTGCCAGCTGGCGGCCTTAATAATAACGATGATAATGATTTATTGCCACAAGAACAACAAATGGAATTCATGAGACAAAGAAAGAAACAACTAATATGGAAAGATATATCATATGTGTAAGACACCTTGCATCAATTTTGTATTACAGCAACAGTTATAATAATGGCATTATATTTAAGAGGAATGTAAGGAATGTGTAATCCAACGCAAAGTGCCAAAATATGTAATGTGTGGTAAATTTATAGGATTATAAGACACCTCAGAATCTCCATTTACACACTATGCAATATATCACAGAAATATTACATACACCACAAGCACACAAGAACTCTACATACAAAGGGGTACTCAACATGGATG
The DNA here is from genome assembly GCF_001194135.2 of Octopus bimaculoides. Classification (NCBI taxonomy): domain Eukaryota; kingdom Metazoa; phylum Mollusca; class Cephalopoda; order Octopoda; family Octopodidae; genus Octopus; species Octopus bimaculoides. Next base: position 64,041,476 of record NC_068992.1, read on the forward strand.
TTTGACCTGCTAGAAATAGCAGTTAAAGCTCCTTCAATTGCACATACACCACAAGCACACAAGAACTCTACATACAAAGGGGTACTCAACATGGATGTTTGACCTGCTAGAAATAGCAGTTAAAGCTCCTTCAATTGCACACTTAAACATTAACTGAATGAATGTATTCCTAGATACTCTAACAATAACCTAGGGTTAAATAACAACAACAATAAACATCTCAAATGCACAGTAACTTAACAATGCAGACATACAAAAACTAATAACTTATAATAGGCTTGATGTAGTGATTTAGAGATTAAAATCTTGAGAACACAAATTTCCAAAATAAAATGTGAATAATTTACAAATATTAATCAATATCGATAAATCATTTAAATACCAAATTGAAAACAGAAAGAAAAGAAAATCAATGTAACAAAAAATAAAATTTATAAAACAAAGACATGAAAAATAATGATTTCTAAAATTAGCAAAATGCCATAATTTTAGGGGTGGAGGGTGTAGTTGATGAACCAAACCCCTGTATATAACCAGTAATTCTTTTATCTGCCTCTGAAGGAAGAAAGGCGTGATCTGCCTCAAGCAAGATTCAAACACAATGTATAATAGGCTAAACTGTATACCACAAGGCTTTTAATTAGTCATTTTACCAATTCTGTCACTCAATTAGTTAGAATTATTCTTGTCTCGATATTCATTTCTATCTACTGAATTAATTATCAAGAAGTTTGCATTGCGAGTTTGATCCTAATGTGGAGCATCTTAGGCAAAAGTCTTCTAGTAGAGGTTAGCAAGGGATTTGTGAATAAAATTTGGTAAACAAAATCTGTGCAGCAGATTGTTGGATGCATTTGCATGTGTGTGTGTGTGTATGTGTGTGTGTGTGTGTGTGTGCTTGTGTATAGTATAAAATAGTATAGCATAGTGAAGGAAGGGTGTGTGTATATATATATATATATATATATATATATATATATATATATATATAT
>NC_068992.1:64042987-64050983 GCF_001194135.2 Octopus bimaculoides
AGAGAGAGAGAGAGAGAGAGAGAGAGAGAGAGAGAGAGAGAAAGAGAGAGAGAGATACTTTACTTCCAAATGTTTGAGGAACTGGTTGTGTTTTTCTCACATACACAAAACTAGATAACATAAAAAGCTAAATCAACACATTACTCAATAAATAAAACTCAAACTATACGCTTAAAGTGCTACTTCTTTCTATTTGTTCACTCACATGCATACATACATACATGTCTGTGTGATTAAGAAGTTCATTTCCCAACCACATAGCACTTTGGGGAAGTGTCTTCTATTATAGTTCTGAGCTGATCAAAGTCTTATGAGTGGATATGGTAGATGGAAACTGAAAAAAGAACCCTGCACATGTGTTCGTTTGTTTGTTTCCATTTGCACTTCTCCAAAAATCACTTAGCTTCAGATGGCGACGTTGCTGTCATTTCCCTTGTCAACAAGTCATTTGCTAGCTTTACACCTTTAAAGATGTGAAGAAAAAGATATCCCTTACCTGAGAAAATAGATAAGGGTTAGCAACAGGAAGGGCATGCAGCTATAAAACAACACCAATACTTATTATTATGGTTCAAAACAGCCTGCACTCTCTCACCCTGCTACACTAATGTTTTTCAGGAAGACCTTTCTTCTAAATAGAAAACTATTATTCATTAAATATCATCTTTTACATTTCTAATGTGCAACTTTTGCATGCTGCAATTCGCTATAGACTTTGCAGCATTAGTTGCATCACCGCAATGTTTTCATTTATTATTCTTTTCCTTTAACTAACCATTCCAAAGGAGTACCACCAATGCATGCTTCTCAATATTTTCTTTTTTACTATTTATTTGTTTCTTTACATACATCTGTTCTGATAATCATCTCCAAACATTTGCAGTGCCAGTTCTTTCATCCAAGAAGAGAACATGCTAACTAAACCTTTCGCAATCCATCATTACACTATGCCTATTTTGTATTTTTTTGTTTACTTTTTTAAACATTTTTCTGTACGGATACGATTAAAGTACATTCATACAATAGACAAATCTATTAATCATTACAACTATTCATATTTCATTCTAGACAACACTGATCACTTATAACTGAAAAAAAAATTTCTTTAAAAAGAAAAGCTAATGTTAGTAATAATAAATAACAACTGTTTCTAATTTAGGCACAAAGCCAGCAATTTTGAAGGTGGATTAGCCAATACCATCAACCTCAGTAACTAACCGGTATTTTAGAATGAAAGGCTTAATTAACTGCAGCAGGATTTGAACTCAAGTATACAGAGCTGGAAGAAATGCCACAAGACATTTTCACAAACATTCTAATGAGTCTGCAAATCCAGTGCCTTTTTGTTTCTAATTTATTCACAAAGCAGGAGGAGAGGGTTTATTGATTTCATCAACCCAGTACTTGACTGGTGCTTTATCTTACCACTAATGCTAATGACTCTGCAAGCTCGCCGCCTTAGAGCCAAAACAAATACCACAAGACATTTTTTTTTGATGTTCTAATAATAACTATAAAGCTAACATTAATTATTCTTAGAACCTCGTTAAAGAACAAGAACAAAATGTATTTTACCAAGTCTTACATTTACCTATATTCACTAGCATTAGTATATTTTTCACTTCCATTCAAGAACTAGTAGCAGGTCTAAATACCATTTCTCAAGAGTCATTCATGAAACTATCATTCTAGAATGAGAATTGTGTCTCTTGCTTTTAAATGCAGGAAATGAGAGAAGTATTTATTGATAATTTGGTTTCCAGAGACTTTTGGTTCTTGCTCTTTCTCTCAACAGAATGTATCACCTAAGCAGTAACCTTCAATATAATGAAGAATTATAGTGCTCTTAAATGCAAGAAAGATGACACAAGACTAGTGAAAGTGGATTATATTCTGTGAGGGGGAGAGAGAGAGAACAGTCATGAATGCTAGGTCTATCTTTGCTTAAGAATGGAACAGATTAGTTGTTATCGTTGGCCATTCCTATTGTGCTGTGTAGGAATTGGCATGTCAAAGAATAGACCCGTTTCTTCTGCATGTCATAAAAGGCAACTAAAAGGGGTTGAGGTAGGATTTGCACTCTGACCTTAAAAATGCCCTCATCAGCAATGACTACCCAAACAGACCAATGGGTTGGAGGATTGTCGCTTGAGTGGGTGCAAAGCTATCATCTGCCAGGAGTAGGGAATCACCAACAAATGGTGGATGCAGTGATGCATTGTTACATCACATGCTCCCCTAATACTACTACTACCATCACTACCACCTATATAGCAGACCCAGGATCAATGACTTTCCACTCATTAAATCCATTTTTGCATCAGTTATCGTTTATGCAGGATAAATAATCCAATGTATTCTATTTTTTAAGACCATAAGCTGTGATATGAGGAAGATTTGGCTGCTATTTCTGACATGTTGAGTAACCACATTGAAGCTCCCTTTGCACATCTAGGGTAAGTTGTTTTCAGAAAGGAAACTAAACAAGTTTGGAAAACACCTGAACAGAAGATACCTCTTATACAATGTGATAAGAGAGGGTGGGGCACAAGAACAGCAGTCAGCTAGTAAAACCAACAGAGGGAATGGCCTGCTGCACACATGAATGAGACAAGAGCAGGCAACTAGTAAAACTGACAGTGGACCTACTTGTATATAAGACTGTGGGAATGACAGACGTCACTAGATGGAACTAAAGAAGGTCCCTCTATATACAAGAATGTTGAAGTCAATGGGTAAAAGTAAGAGAGAAGAGGGCTACTTGCACACAATGTCACAAGAGAGTAGTCAACCAGTGGAAACAATAGAGAGGAAATGCCATCTGTATAGAACAAGGATGTATCAAGATGGGCAATCAATCAATGTAACAATTGGTGGAAGAGGGCAACCTGTACAGAAAATTATGCTATCTTTTCACTTGTTTCAATCAAGGGACAGCAGCCATGTTGGGGCACAGCCTTCAAAGGTTTTAGTCAAACAAATGGACACCAATACTTAGTCTTTTTTTTAAAGTTTAGCACTTATTCTATAGGCCTGCTTTGCTAAACCACTAGGTTGTGGTGACATAAACAAACCAACACCAGTTGGATAAGCCCAAGGTGCTGCATAGTGGGACTGAACCTGAAACCATGTGGTTGCAAAGTAAGCTTCTTAACCACAAGGCCATGCCTGCACACATGCATATGTAACAGTAAAGAAAGATATGAAGATAAAGAAAATTGAAGGTCCTTTGAGGATAATTATTGAGATGTTGAAAATACGAAGATGAGTTGAATTTACACGAGTCCTGTTTGGTCTTGATGTTTAGTCCCAGTTCAGCCATGATTAAGCAGCTATGATCAAAAACACTTCCGTAACAAAGCTGATCTCTTTTTAATGCTACTGTCCAACATGTTGTTCTTAATTAAGATGGTTGAGTGTGTGGGTAAATCTGGTTGCTATTTCTGACATGTTAAGTTGATAATGGTGTTATTCTGAATAATTAGTGTCACAGTTGTATCTCAACTACAACAAAGGAGGAGGAGTGGATACAAGACAGAGTTTATATATAACAGCCTCACATATTATAGAAAACAATTTTGGAGCAAGATAGTATTTTAGTTGAATAATATGTAGCCTGGTTTTGAATTACAGAGTGAAACCTACATTTCTGGGAAGATCACCAAAGAGAAACAACTACATTTGATAATTTTCAAACCAGTGAGTTCTTCTGGTAGAGTTATACAGTCTATAGGCAGGTTGACAAATGAGAAGGCCAAGGATGGATTCATGGACAAGAGTCAAAAAACGTCAGAGAATTCAATGTGTACTAGTTTGTGTCCATGATCAAAGCTCTGTTTTCTGTTATAGACTTTTCAGAATGTTACACAGAAGTTCAGGCCTGCTCCTGCACCATTACCATTTTGAAAATTTCAATAAGCTTAGAGTCCAGTATCTCTGAAAGAACTATGAGTTCAAAACTTGAAAAAGAAGCATGGTGTGAAAAGAAGCCTGACAATAAACTTTTCAAGAATTGATAAACGGTAAGAGGGATTCAAAACCACAATAACATGTGATACCTTGCTCAATACATAAGCAGGGTGTGTGTAGACAAGTAAAACAATGTGTATGGTGTATAGAATAGGATCTCTGTCAGAGTGATGGAGAAAAAGCAAAACTTTTTATGTACCATATGCACTAGATTAGTTAGTAACAAGAGCAACTATGTTAAGAGGCCCACAGATTATTTACAAAGCTCACTGTAATGGATATGATTTATTATCCAGTCAAGATATTTGGTGCTGAAAATGTTTGGTTGAATGAAATGAAAAATGTTTAGAGAATTGTCACTTCTGTTGTCAAGAAAGAACTTCTTACACAAAAGATTTCAAAGCAGGCTTGTATAAGGTATGTTCAAGAAATGTTGATGTTTAGCAATGAAATAAAACCAATCAACACCAAGAGACAGAAGTGAATGAAAAGAAATGACCCAAATACAGAGCAAATAGATGATGATATTGAAAGTGGAGGATAGACAGGAGAGAGGGAGGAGAGAGAGAGAGAGGCAGACAGACAGGACCAAAATAGTGTTTTAAAGAAATGAGGAGATCTGATCAGAAAAGGTTGATCCTTTGAACCTCAGACAAGATTAAGAGTCACTCTAATATGCTTCATTGCAGATATGGCCCACCCGTGTCAGCATGGAAAAATGGACATTAAAATTATGTTGACAATAACAATGAATCATGAAACTCTTTATATATAGTTAGAAGTATAGTCAATGTGTGTCACATGTAGTTGTTAAAAGGTTAGGTGTAGTGATTTAAAAACAGTGTGCTGGAATGCATTGGTGCACTGTAGATTTTAAAAAATATAACTTAAGGTTTAAGGATAAAATAGCAACAGTTGAGTATGTGGAAATACAAGCCAGTTATAGTTTTTTTTTACAAACAAAAAGCATATGCATGGTTATGGGGTCAAGAAGTCCACCTCTTAAACAAGTGGTTTTGAGTTTGATCCCACCGCATGGCAACTTGGGTGTCTTCTACTACATATTTGGCTCAACCAATGTCAAACAAAGAAACAAATTTTGTCAACAAAAACAGCAAGATATCTGCCACATAGTATGTGCGTGTGCATGTACACGAAAGTATGTGAATGTTAATATTCCATGTTTGTCACCAACTGACTGAAGTAATGGTGATGCAGGCATTCCTTGTTGATATTTTATAACTAGTCACCCTGAACTGACGAAGACCTCCAGAATGGAAAAAGAAAATCCCTTACTTGAAAACAGGAAGAGCTTCCTGTCCTAACCCATAGTAAAGACCCACTTCAGTCACAAATGACCATGGGATTGCACCAAGAAAGATCCTCTCTGAGGCACAACTGGGTAAGGTTGTTTGTGGAAGACTAGGAGTTGCCCTTGCATACCAGTTCCCCCTCTCCACACCATCTATGTTGTCCAAAGGAAAGACAGAGGCTGATATAGCTTGGTACCAGCAACATCGCAATTCGTTTCTACAGTTGAGTGAACTGAGCCATGCACCTTCAAAGCCACAGTAGCATGGAAAAATAGGCATTCAATGAACAAACAAATAAATAAATATGATTAACAAAAGAAACTAAACAATATTTTTCTGAATTTTTCCTGAATTTTTAGCTTTAAAACATTTTTTCAACTACCCATGTGAAAGGCGTTTTTCTTTTTTATCTACGATCCAGTGCACCATGGAGACAAAATCCTTGAGAGCCACTGATGCAGAATTTTCAATTAATCCATATCAATCAATGCACTTTTAGAGACAGACTTATAGAAAATTGAATGCACTATCCTGATGTATAATTAATATATATTTAACATTTCATATTGTTACAATTTACAATACTATACAAGTTTTATAACATTTGACAAAATAGTTTACGTGTACAATCACTGGGACACCATATCATATGTACAGTTAATGTGACACAATAATAGTTACAAGTATAGTCACTGTGACATAATAAGTTAAATGAATGGTCAATGTAACATAATAGCTACATTGCATTTACTGTGATACAAGTTACATGTATGGTCACTGTAACACAATAGCTGTCAAGTAAACAATCGTTGATACAATAACAATTATGCCTACAGTCACCATGACAAAATAACAAATACATGTATGGTCAATGTGACACAATAATAGTTACATTGCAATTGCTGTAACACAATAATGATTACATTTGTGACCAATGTGATATAGTTACATGTACAGTCACTGTGACACAATAACTGGTAATTGTGTCACAACAATAGTCACACATATAGCTATTATTATGACACAACCACAGTTACATGTACAATAACTGAAGCTAGTAATAGAATATAATGAGGCCTGAAGAACTGAAATGGAGACAACAATTTCTACAAGTTGTTTCTAATGACTTCCTCGCTTACGCCAGCAACACCATCTTCTTAAGTTTGAAAGATACAGAACATAAAGGAACTTATCTAAGAATGGGTGGAGAATGACCTTTATCTTAGTCAGAAAGTCTTTGCCATATTTTTGTTGTTTTTTGTTTTGTGCATCAATAGGAGTGGCAATATAAAATGGTAACAGGCTACATAAGCAGTTCTATGAATGTTTATGAATGTCTCAAGTTGAGAGATGCCTGCCAAAGAGGAAGAAGAGAGAAGAAACAAGACTGCTGTTTGGTTTCTAAGAAGAAGGAGTAAAATGAGGACAGATGTGACTGTCAGCCAGCCTTTTCAGCCAAGTCTTATTACAAAACTAGAGATAACACAAATGTATCATAGATATTCTGTGTGTGTGTGTGTGTGTGTGTGTGTGTAGACAGAGTGAGAAAGTTAATGTAAATAATTTACCATTGGAGAAATTAGAAAACAGTGAAAATTAGTGATTATATGCGATATGAGAGAGAGAGAGAGTGAGTAAGAGAAAGAGAAAGAGAGAGAAAGAGAGGGAGGTTAATTGCAGCATGAATACATGATAATTGGGATTGACTGGCGTGCAATTTGGTTTCAAATTAGGGTGTGGGCTCAAGGATGTCAATCCTTGCCAAAAAATAACTAACAAACATTTAATGTTTTCACTCTATTTTTCTTATATTTATTTATATTTTTCCTAGTTTTACTTGTCCTAGAAAAAGAATAATACACTTGAAATTCTTGAGAGAGAACAGTTCATATTTTCTGGAAGTTCTCTACACAATCCCAAACTATGTGTATACATGCACACGCGCATGTACGTGTGTATTATTTCTTTATCTCTTAAAAAAAAAAAAAAAACACAATCATCTTTAAAATTAGAGTATTTTTTAAATTCTGGTTAATGGTTGTTAATGATGAAAACTATTAATAGTTAATTAATGAGTTGTCATAGAAACTAAATTAAAAAGAAAAAATGGCTTCCAATAACAACAAGACTGAGTTTGAATATAAGATGGAATAAGTGGGTGAGGTAGTAAGGGGAGGGGGACACCTGTTTTAACTTAATAGATTTATTATGTTATGTATAATTTTCCTAAGTCAGCGAGCTGGCAGAATCGTTACCGTGTGGGGAAAATGCTTAGCAGTCTTTTGTTCATCTTTACATTCTGAGTTCAAAGTCTGCCAAAGTCCACTGTCTTTCATCCCTTCAGGGTCAGTAAAATAAGTAGCAGTTGAAAACTGGGTCGATGCAATCAATTTGTAACCTAGCTCAAAATTGCTGGCCTTGTAACAAAATTTGAAACCATCATTTATTATATTTCGATATAATATACACTTCTTTACAAATGAAATGTAAAAAATAACTTATAACAGTGTAGGCATGGTTGTGTGGTTAAGAAGCTCACTTTGTGACCACATGGCTTCAGGTTCACACTCACTGTACAACACTTTGGACAAGTGTCTTCTTTTATAGCCCCCAAGTCAATCAATTTCTTGTGAGAGAAGACTGAAGGAAAGTATGTGAAAGCCTGCTATATACTCTATATATATATATATATATATATATATATATATATATAT
>NC_068992.1:64050993-64073894 GCF_001194135.2 Octopus bimaculoides
GATAGATAGATAGATAGATAGATAGATAGATATAGATATATGAATATATAAAACAGGTGTATATGAAGTACGGTCATTGCTAGAAATAGCAGCCGGTATGTTTACGGCACTATGTAGAGCTTCACTGCGATATTGTTAATCCAAGTTAATCTATGACTTTGTATGTATCACTTTCTCTCTCTCTCCCTCTTTTACTCTTACTCTCTATATTATATGTTGAGCACGTGATCGATCTATAAGAACGCCAGTACAGGTAGAATGGAAGAAATATAAAAGTTGCTAGAAACAACAGCCAAATCTCCCTTAAATCACACAAAGTAAACGGAATTTTAAAAATCTAATTACTGCACTGGAAAGTTCACATCTAGAAAATTCCATTGATGTAAAAAATTTTTACAAAAAAGTGGAAAATGTGGATTTCTATAAACTTTTAAAAAGGCTTCACACAGACACACATCTTCAGCTTTATATATTAAGATATATATATCATATGTATCATGATTTAATGTCCACTTTCCCAAGCTCACATGGATCAGGCAAAATTTGTTGACAGATTTTCTATGGCCAGACGCTCTTTTTGTCATCAACCCTCACCTGTTCCCAAGTAAGGTAACATTTCACCAAGACAAGATATTTGTTCAAGGAAATGAGACTGCTTCTTGCATGATGGTGACACTCGCTTACACAATATCCAGGAAAGGAGACAGTAACACACACACACACACATGTGCATGCTTACATATATATGTATGATGGGCTTCTTTTAGTTTCTGTCTACTAAATCAACTCAAGTCTTTGGTCAGCCTGGGTCTGTATGAGAAGACAATTGCCCAAAGTGTTACACAGTGGGATTGAACCCAAAAGTATGTGGTTGGGAAGCAAACTTCTCACCACACAGGCAAGCCCCCCCCCACCCCCTGTGTGTGTGTGTGTTTGTTTTTGCTCCTCTAACCTGCCTCACTTGACAACTGGCGATGGTTTGTTTCTGTCCTTGTAACTTAGTAGTTTATCAAAACAGACAGGCAGTATATGTACAAGAATTTTAAAAAATAAGTGCTGAGTTTGGTCTTTCAATAAAACCCTTTAAAGCAGTGCCTGGCCAAAGCTGCAGTCCAATGGCCAAGGCAAGTAAGAAGTTGAATCCTGCCAACTTTAGCTAAATAATAATTTGAAATAAATGACATAGTAAACATCACTAAATTTGAAATAGTCACATATTAAAGAAAAATAATTATACATTTTTACATCCTTCTAACTTAACCCTTTTAATACCAACCTGCCTGACACTACCCCTGGCTCTATGATACAAACTTCCTCTTTTGAAGGATCCAAATTAAAACCTTTCATAAAATTTCCTGTTAATTTATGTTCCATTTTACTAAATTCTTCATTATTTTCAAAATTTATATTTCAACAGAAACAAAGTAACAAGTGTTAACCCTTTCCATAACAATATGGCTAAGACTAGATGCAAGTGTAATTCCACATTTCACTTAACAGTTTGTGGAGTGCCTGTAACAGACTTTATCAGCACCTCTTGAGAATTGCCCTTCCATTAGACGCCCACCACAATTTGTCACTGTGTGAGAATTGGTAATAATCTATGAGCTCTTGGCCTTTGTGCAACTATATTTTTACACTTGTGTTTTAGCTTGACAACCACATACAAAAACCACACAGAGAAGATATGAATTGCAGCAAAATAATTTCAAAGTAAGAAAACTGCAGATGAAGAAAGCTTGAGGAACCAGAGAAGAAATCAATAAAACATATACTGATTCAGATCGGTGCTTACTTCAGGATATAAAAATATAGTTATACAATGGAAGGAATCTCATAGATTATTACCAATTCTCACACAGTGACAAATTGTAGTGGGCATCAAATGGAAGGGCAATTCTAAAGAGGTTTAGATAAAGTCTGATACAGTTGCCCAACAAGAAATTTAGGGCCATATATAACATTCTGAAGGGGAGTTTTTTTTTGTTTTGTTTTTTAAATTGTACATGGAACTGGCTTATCTCAAGAGCTGTCCCACATAGTGATTGAACACGAGCTGGAAAGTTAAGTCAGTTATGTAAAAAAAAAAAAAAGAGGGCAGTGGCTTGATCTTTATCATTTGTTGAGCAATATTTGGGTGCTATTTCTAAGCGGTTGAACAACCACAGCAACTAGGTGGCTACTGTAACTGACCACAAAATGAAAAGAGAAGTAAAAGTACAAAATTGTCAGATGTCAAACAGAAAGCAAATGAGTTAAGTGAGGCGTGAAACTGTACTAGTGCCTATGACCACCCTTTGTTCTATGATACAAAAACCTTCATTATAACTTTTATCTAAGAAACCTTTTCTTATCTTACACTGTTCTAAACACCAACTTAATGAAGAAATTAGTTTTATTTCAGTAAATCACTCCAAATTCTCGAATATTTTCAGAATTTATCAAAATAGATTGGCAGTGTATTTCATCAGGAATATGATCACATCATCACAAAAGAGTAAAAACATACAAAAAGACAAATTTCTATAACTAAATTGATTACGTTACAAAATTCATAAAATGAAGAGATATATGAAATAGAATATAAGTTTTATATAAGTAAACCTAAATTGCAATCTGAACATGCTTGAAAATGAATCTTTCAAAGTCCACAATTTGTAGTTGATTTTAGGATTTTAATCAACTGCAAATATTGATTATAATTAAAAAAATGTTAATACAGCAAGACTAATCAATATATAAGGAACTGATATAGGAGAACATTTTGAAGTTGTATTTACAACTAATTTGTCAGTCAACTGATATGGGTGTTGGCATAACTGTGAGGTTACAAAGTTCACTTTGCCGCCACATGGTTACACATGGCACTTCGCCATTTTGGTTGATAGAAACTGTGCATAAATACATTAGATAGATGGATGGATGTGCATATTCATTGTTTCATCCTTTTAACATCTACTTTTCCATGCTTGCATGGGTTAGATGAGACTTTATGGGAGCAGAATTTTCTGTAGCTGGATTCCCTTCCTAAAACCAACCCTCACCTGTTTTCAAACATGGTAATAATTCCTGAGTCTATCAAAGAATGGCCATGCTTTCACAGCAGACTGCAAACAAACAGACACCATTTGTACAAAGAGCAATAGTTTTGTTTACAATGAGTGTGCATATGTCGAGACATGTGAAGAAGCCCAGACATGCTTTCATGGACACTGCAAACAAATAACATTGTTTGTATGAACAGTGAGGTTTTGTTTACAATCAGCATGCACATGTCAAAACAAAGAAAATACAGAGTCTCTCTCTCTCTCTCTCACACACACACACACAATAATCAAAATCATCATCTAACATCCACAATCTATGCTGGAATGGGTTGGATGGTTTGACAGGATCCGTTGTGTCTGAGGACTGCATCATGTGCAGCATGCAAAACATATGCGTGTGTGTGTGTGTGTAAGTATATATATATATATACACAACAGACTTCTAGTTTCTCTGATCAAATTTTGCTAACAAGGTGTTGATCATCAACTGACTGCTTCCATGCAGTCAGACTGAAGCCCTAACCACATGGTTCCAAAGTAAACTTCTTAACCATATCAGAATTTGAAATCAGAGCATAATCTACAAGAAATGCAGCTAAGTATTTTGTCTGGCATGCTAATGATCCAGCCAACTCACTGACTGTGTAGCAAGTGTTGTTTGCTAAATTACCAAAACTACTACAGCAGAACATTCCACTATCACTATAACACCCCATTCCTTTGATTAGTCACAGTAGTATTGCCACCCCATCTAACAGGGAGCTAAACCAAACAGAATACAACTGACTACCCTTCAAAGCACTTATTATTCAATAATGCACTGAGAGTGGGACCTTCCTGAAACAAAGCAATACGCATGGCAATATCCATGAATGCGATTCGAGCTCATTACTATGCAATAAGTGATTTGCATCTTAAAATAACATCCACAATATATAGTATAGATGTTTCCAAAATCAGAATTCTGCCACTAAGCCCCATCTCTCTCTCTCTCTCTCTCTCAACCACAATGAACTCTTCTATTAACAACTAAATATAAATAATGACATGGTCAGAGAACATTCCTACTCTAAGTTCTCACATGATTGATCCACTGGAAACCTGTAACCAACATTTCTCAAAATGCAGTATTAAATAATATAGTCATCTTTTAGTAGTTTCAGTTAAAAGGATCGCAGCCCTCTATGTGTATGTATGGTTTAGCCCCCTGTGTGTATGTTCTTTAATACTTTGTGTAGTATAGGGAGCTTCCCTGGATGCTATCCCGCTGCAAATTTGGCATATAAACAAAACACATACAGTGTGTGTGTGTGTGTGTGCGCGCGTGCGTGTGCGTGCGATTACTGGTGCTAATTTGAATTTGTAATTCAAATTTCTTTCACGTGTGCTATGCTGCAGCATATCAGCAAATAAACTTCACTCTATTTCCATATATAAGTCACACTCCAGCAGCAATTCACTTCGTTTTCAGATGATCCAAATAATGGCGAAATATCAGATATCTGGCATCTGGGACAAGCTGTCTCACCTAGTCTGTAACATTTGGTGTTCTGTAACACTCGGCATCATCTAGCGGCTTCTCTGGATGTTATCCCACAGTAAATTTGGTATAGGAACAAAACATGCATTATGTATGTGACTGATAATGTTTATAGATATATATACTCTGTAAAAAGTGGCTGCCATTAGAAAGGGTATCCAGCCATAAAAAAAAAAACATGCCAAAACAGAGTGGAGCTTGTTGTAGTCCTCTGGCTTGCCAGTTCCTATTAAACCACCCAACCCATACCAGCATGGAAGACAGACATTAAATGATGATGATGACATACATATATATATATATATATATATATACACACACATATCATGTATGTGTGTATCAGATTGGAGTCTGGTGCAGCCTATTGGCTTGCCAGTCCTCAGTCAAACCATCCAACCCATGCCAACATGGAAAATGGATGTTAAACAATGATGATGATGATGTATGTATATACACACACACATACATATTCTAGAAGTAAAGATATATTTTCTATTTCTCAGTTGGTTTGATTTATTAAAAAAAAATATTTTTTAATACTTCTTCCTTTCAAAAGAAATTTGTAAACCTTTAATCTCAATTCTAAGAAATCTGCTTCATGTATCAAGTAAATAAGGCAGGCATAGAGTACAAAAGAATTGAGAAAATAGCAAAAGCATTAAGTTCATTAAGAGATATGCATGAAGGCAAGATATAGAGCGCATGACAAAGACAATTGAAAAGTTTTTGATATGATCCAAGTTTAGAGAATATACTCAGAGGTCATGTGCCATCCACTGGCTGGTGATGGCAAGTGAACAGAGTTGATTCAGTTTAACTGCATCACTTCTGTGACTGAAATTTTTATGTAATTAACCCTTTTGTTACCATATCTCTGTTGAGATGCTCTGTGTTTCTTTCAATTAATTTTAAATCTAACAAAGAATTTAGTAAAATAACTAAGTTATCATTCAGCTAGTGTTAGGAACATTAATTGTGACTAAGGCTTGGTAGAAGATTTTAATTCAGAACTTATGAAAATAAGACATTTGTACTACAGAGCCAGAACCGGTTTCGGCCAGGTTGGTAACGAAAGTGTTAGCTAGGTTTGTATAGTAGCAGATAAGTTTCACTATATTGTCAGTAATATGGTATCCTGGTTATGTTACACATGTTCATTTTGTTTTACAGTAGTTTTTCTAGGCTGGCATGGGTTAGATGAAATTTGTTGTGGATAGTTTTCCATGGCTGGATGTCCTTTGTGTTACCAACCCATACCTGATTTTAATTAAGGTATCTCTTCCTCCCACATTGTTCCTCACACACTAAAAGCATAAACTCCTGGACTTTTTGCTTAAAAATAACAGTATTTTGGTTTAAACAGTGTTAATGAGGACACATGGAATGACACTTATACACATTCACAGAATGAAATCTTTCTTGGTTTCTATCAAATAATTTCATTCATAAGGTACTGGTTAGCTCAAAATTATAGTAGAAGCGACATGCCGAAAGTGCCACCCAGTGGGATCAAACCAAGTACCATGTGGCCGCAAAGCAAACTTCATAACCACAAAACCATGCCTACACCTAGTCATGCCTGTATGAATTATAAAACAAGAATGGAACGGTTTTTTTTCTGGCAATACATTTTGCGTATACATAATTGACTCATACGTCCCACCCAATTTAGGCTATTTTTTTATTAGTATGTATCTATATGGCAATCACTCTGAGTGAGTTTTCTTTTAAATTTTTTCCCCTCTAATTCACTTTGATATTTCTCAATTACCCAAGCATAGTTACATTCATACATCCCGACAACAACTTCCACACACTTAATTGCTTAGCGATAACAACTAGTGTCAAGAAAAATTGAACTGGGTTAATGACAGGCTAAAGTAGTCGATAATGAAAACAAAATGACATCGATTTGCCACCTAATTTAAAAGTATATTACACCAAGTGTGTCTCAATAGCTATTTATTTATTTTAGTAATTTATGAACAAAAATACAGAAAAAATACACCAGAATTTTAACTGCAATAGCCTTTATTCCATTGAAATGGTAAGAATAACTTATATTTGGCTTTTCACATGAGTTGCTTCAACATAAAGTAACAACCACTGCCATTTTAACTCATCATGAAAACAGAAGCTTTTAGAATCACTTCATTCAAACCAGATTAAATAGACATTCAGTTTTATGCGACAGATCACCATTTTATTTTTTATACAAAATTGGTAAAAAAAAAAAAAAAGGTTTATGTAATTAACCAAAATGTGCAATCATCTGGTATGCCATTAAACAAAAACATGTGTGTGTGTGTATGTGCATGCATTGCACACTACACTGATTTGTATAGACATGTAATGTATACGGATGACAACAAGTGAGTGAAAGAGTGCCAAAAGATTCATGTAGAAGGAACCAGTGGAAGAGGAAAGCCAAAAAAGATATGTGCAAACGTTGTGAAGGCTGATCTCAGGAAGGTGAATCTCACAAATGAAATGAAAATGGAACACAAGTAGCAGGACACTGAGGTGGAGAAGAACTGTCCAACTCATGCTAGCATTGAAAATTAATGTAAAAATATTAAAGATAATGTACATACACATAAGGGTTAACAAAATTTACAATGAGAGGTGATGATAACTAGGAAAAAGATGATACAACAGGTCTATATAAACTAATGATAATTGTTGTTTAGTTCCAGGCTGGCTCTGATCCATAGACATATATATTATCAAAGGATTTCTGGCTCTGACTATCCTGTCTCTTAGTATATATATATATATATATATATATATATATATATATATATCAGAAACAATATTGTCTAGTGTATACAAAATAAAGAATGATTCTAAAAAGGACAGAAGGTTATTGACAAAGATAAGAGGAATGCTTGCAGAAGGGGAGAGACAGTTTGCAGAAGAACTGGCACTTATCTGTTAATATAATCCTTCTTAATCATATGAATACATCAAAGAATTATATCAGCTACCAAAATATCTTATGAAGCCATAATCATCATTAATTGAACATATGTTCAGTTTCATAAAAAACAGAATTACATATACACATACCGTTGACTGAACACTATTCAATTTTTTTTCTCCGTGTTTTTCTCCTTGTCTCCGTATTCTTTCTGTTGAAGAGCGTAGCTCGAAACGTCAAAGACTTTCCGTATTCCCGAGCGTCATACTAATACATCCTTTTGTTGTTTACACCACTTGTCCTCGTCTGTTGTTATTATTTGTATATTCTCCTACATATATATATATATATATATATATATATATATATATATATATATACATACATGCACACACATACATATTCTAGTTTGATCTTTGTTTTTATTAAGGGAGTTCTCTTTTCATATTTTTGTATGTTCTTTGCAGTATGTTTGGCATAGTAAAGTTCCTAAACCGTAAAAGTCACATCTTCAGGACGAAGTGATGTTGGCATGTATTGCGACTCCTTATAGTAGGTCAATATATCATCAGTCAGGTAAACTGCATGTGTGTGTGTGTGAGAGAGAGAGGGGGGGGGGACACACAGACAGACAGACTAGAGCATGTTTGTACATTTATTTTAGCATTGTGCTGTTATGAATTGTTTATTTTGCAGTGTTCTGTGGAGGATAGTTGTGTTACCAATTAATGCTTTCCTATCTGATTTTTCTGATGTGTTGTATGGTGCATTCATTGCAATAGCTCCCATGGTTAAGTGACAGTAAACCAAAACTGCATGGCCAGCAACATTCTCATTGGCAATTAGATTTATAAACCACATTGGTCCTAAGTAGCTTGTACAAAGGTTTACATGCATATTGCTTCTTATAAATAAAGTTTTTATTTTTTGTGTCTTAATATATTACTAGGGTTAGTTTATGGTTTAGTGTAATGGATTGTGTTCTATTTAATGAGGTTTTAGTTGTATTTACTCATTTCATAATTAGTATACATTTAATAGGTATGGTGCCTGACATATTTATTACACTGCATTTATGTTTGTATTATTTCCAAATTTGTTTTGTTTATCAGACTAGCTATTTGTTGAGCAGTGTTTGCTTTAATCTACATATTTCTTCATCTAGTGTTTCATTTGTAGAGAAGCTAAATGCTCTTCTACATAGAGACCTTACTACTGATATTTTGTATCCATATGTAGGCACAGGTGTGGCTGTATGGTAAGAAGTCTGCTTCCTAACCACTTGGCTTTGGGTTCCGTTTAACTGCATGGCACCTTGAGTGAGCGTCTTCTAATAAAACTGTAAACCAATGAAAGCTTTGTGAATGGATTTAGTAGACAGAAATTTAAAGAAGCCTATCATTTATGTGTGCGTGTGTGTGTTACTGTCTCCTTGCCTTGACATTGCATCACCATCATGCAAGTAGTGTCCTTTTCCAATCTTCCATGGCAACATGTCTGGTCATGGGGAAATATTACCTTACTTGGAAACAGGCAAGGGTTGGCGACAGGAAGGGTATCCAACCGTAGAAAGTTTGCCTCAACAAATTCTGCCTGACCCATGTGAGCACCGGATAGTTGACATGAAAACGATGATATACTTCCACTGCCTCCCGGAAAGCCTATGCACTTATTTGTGATACAAATAAATGAAAGCATGTGAAGGCGCATGGCTCAGTAGTTAAAGTGTTTGGCTCACAATCATGAGGTAGTGAGTGTGTTGTGTTCTTGAGCAAGACACTTTATTTCATGTTGCTCCAGTTCACTCAGCTGTAGAAATGAGTTGCGACGTCATTAGTGCCAAGTTGTATTGGCCTTTGCCTTTCCTTTGGATAACAACAGTGGCATGGAGAGGAGGAGGCTGGTATGCATGGACGACTGCTGGTCTTCCATAAAACAACCTTGCCTGGACTTGTGTCTTGTAGGGGAACTCTCTAGGTGCAATCCCATGGTCATTCATGACCAAAGTGGAGTCTTTAAATGAAAGCAAAACATTGTCCACTTAAATTTTGCACCATTTCTGCCAGCAACACCACAACACGCAGTGAGTTACCATTTAGTTCCAGCAGACTTATGATCAAAATAATTCCAACTGTGACCATCCCATCCTTACCCCTGCCAGGCTATCATTTTTTTTAATGACTTGATAAGGAGGAAGGTGTGTTGTCTTTGTTCTTCATAGGCCTTCTGACACTGGTGAGAATGATTATATCATTTATGTTCAGTCTGAACGGTTGTAAAGTCAACATCTGCAGGAAATATGTTGGTGAGAAGGGAATTCCAGAGAACTGATGTTCATATCTAGGATTACATTATCCGAGGTGTGTAACAGTTCCAGGGTAGCAATAGAGCTACATGGAAGATATTGTAGATGTAATTTCATAGTTACACTAAAAGCAGCAATTCGTTAAAACATCAACAGTGCAATCAAAAGAACTAAATGAGGAGCAGGAATAGTACAAGAACGGAGGACTGGAAAAAGTAAAGCTGGGAGCCAATTATAGAAACTGGAATGGCTTATAATAGACCATGTGTTTTAGACAAATTATATAAGGCAAACAACCAGATTACCTACTTATCTGAATTAAGTCGACATGTAAATTTTGACACAGCACTAATGCGCTCTGTTTAGGAGGTTTATAAGGACAGGGTAAGGTTGAGTCAGTTAAATAAAGATGTTACAGCTGATAAGGATTGAAATTTCAAAGATACTATGAATAGAAGAAATTTAACTGCTAGCTACCATGGAGCTGTGGATGGCAGATGGACAAAAATGTAAAAGTCAATATATAAAGAAGAACAACAATCACAAAATTTTACAGTTATTGCTCATTTTAATTTTGTTAATTTTGAATTTGCTCTGAAAAATCATTTTAAAATATGAAGTTCTAAAATTGCTTCCATTCTATGTAGGCAGACTTTAGACAGTAATGAAAATAACCAAGCAATTGTTCTCAGTTGATTAAAAATGCTAAAACAAGATAAACTTTGTAAAACTGAAGACAACTTTAAAAATAAAGGAAGTTCAGTAAAGAAATGACTAAGAAGAGGGAAGTCAGAAACTTTCAATAATGATTGATAACATAAGCACAAATGCAAATATATGTGGGGTTAGAGTAGATAGATTCTATAATAAACCTTTTGAAAGCTTTCGATAATAAAGATTTTATGTGGCTAAGTTCCTCAAATTTTAACAGAAGATTTATAACATTTAAGAACAAGAACAGTAGTAAAAAGCATGTTAACAGAGATCAGAGGATGTTTTAAAAGAAATGACCATTTCTACTGCTTTCAAAGACAAAAAGAAAAATAATCTAAATCAAACAATAGTATTGGTAATATTACCTTAAAGCCATGGATTGATGAAAGAAGATTAATATCATGGCTCATATATACAACTATTTCTATAATGACAGAAACTAATCAGTTGATCATTAAATGAAAGTTTGATGGAGAATGGATTATTCAAAGGGAATATCAAGCTGATTTTGTTTTATCTTCAAAAACAGGTTTATATTATTAATCACATTTCAAGATTTCACATTGAATTTCAATAATTGGTATGATAAATAGATCAATATGGCAACAGATAAAAAAAAAAAAATTGTAAATAGAAAATGGTTTTGTATAAATTCTTTCCCTCACAATGAAAGAACCCTTTCAAATTTGGCTTCTAAGTCCTCCAGGACATTTTAACAGATCAACTTAAAAAGTAAGTCGTACAATATGAATATTACACTAGTCCAAAAGACATTTAATCTGTTTTCTTTTAATGCTAGTTTCTATTTAATAAGTTTTACTCTATTAATCTATTAAATCAATCCAGATTTACACAGTGGTAACTACACTGAAGCATATGAACAAGTAATTTCATGTCTCCAAAGTAATAATTAACCCTCTCATGTACTTGGTCTATTTCATATTTTAAATTCCCATTGCTAAATCTTAAACTGACTGCAGTCATTGCCCTATCTCATTTGTCTCACTGGTTTTTGTATTTCAATTCTTTTTTTTAAGCAAGCTTGCCCTAAAGTGTGAAATCATTTGTAAAAGTTAATAGATTGAATCAATATGAATGACAAGAGTAAAGATAGAATCTCTAAGTGTCAGTTTCCTTTCAGAAGTGACAGGGTGTGAAGTTGCAACAAAACAGGGAAGAAACAAAAAAAAAAAAAAAAAAAAAATCAAACTGAAATATTTTGAATTCACATTATGGCCTAGTTAGTAAAAACATACCATGGAATACATAAAAGAGAAAACTTCACACACACACACATGCATTTATAGAGAGAGAGTTAATTGACATAGCATGATTGAGATATTATCCTGTAGATTTTTACAACTGTCAAAAAAGAAAGAAAATAACTAAGTCAAATATTTCATATGAACAATAAAACTTATAACAAAGAGAGAGAGAGAGAGAGAGAGAGAGAGAGAGAGAGAGAGACCCTTTTTATGAAGAGAAAATGTACTGAGATTAAATTTCAAAGAGTTAATTTTTCTACATAATAATGTCTGTGATATATTTTCGACATTATTTTATTATTTGGTTTTTAAGACATTATTTTGTAAAAGTTATACAGTTTCAAGTTTAACTGAATGTCACTTAAAAGAAAAGGAAAGGCTTTTTTTTTTTTACCTAGACACACCCTAAGAAAGAATTAAGAAGGTCAGTAAACAAATTTAGTACACAATATCATAAAAAGTTTATATTCCTGAAAGATCTATGACATACAACATATACCAATTTAATAAAATGGGTCATATAGGGTCACCTCTTTATATATTAGCACTCAACTTCAAAAACAAGATATTTTGTTTTAGGCAGGGAAGTCAACTGAATGAATGAGTAATAAACAATAAAAAAGCACAACCTAGCTTAAGTCAGAACAGCTGAAAGTTTTTATTGAACTGATTTTCAGGGCAAAATTCACATGGCATCAGGTATTATATGTAGTATTCAAAACCCTCTTCCTCTGTTGAGGGGGTCTTTGTCTTGCAAGTTACTTGGCGACTTCACTAGTAGTAGTAGTAGTAGTAGTAGTAGTAGTAGTAGTAGTAGCACATAAAAAGCAACCAGTGCACACTGTAAAGTGGTTGGCATTAGAAACCATGCCAAGGCAGACAGTAAAGTTTGGTGCAGTCCTCTGGCACACCAGGTCCATTCAAACCATCCAACCCATACTAGCATGGAAAACTGATGCTAAACAGTGATAATGATTTAAAGAGTAATATTCTAGAGAATAGATAAAAGTTTATAGATGGATGAGAGAGTTAGAATTAGGCTGAGAGTATGGCTGCCAGAAAATACAAGGAAAACTAAGAAAAGAACTAAAAAATATCAACAGCAAAAAACAGAGGCACAGGAATTTCTTTTCCTCTCTCTGGAAGAGCAAGTCCCCTAAAACACAACTGCACACTCAATGGTAAAAAGTAAAGCCAATGTTTTCATCCAGGTTCTTGCAAGAAAACTCTCGTACACCAAACACTAGTGTTACAGAGTGTGATCTTCAAACCAAGATAATGCAACAACTTAACAAAAGAGCCATTCTTGCCCAAATTTCTCTCCAAATCTTAAGGAGTGCTATAAGAAACTAACTAACAGTCATACTATTTCCTTTGTCACATATATTTCACTTGTCTCTAACTTCCACACCTGTACAAGAGAAACTTAAGAGCTGACATCAGAAATGAACCCATATTGTTGTTATTCAGCATTGCCAATAAAGTAATGGAATCATGAATCCATAAATAATTGCACATTATCTGATAACAAACCAACTAATTCTGTGCAGACAAATCAGTTTGCCACTAAACTTCAGTGTAGCAGATCTTGTTAGTCAGACTGAAAATTAGCCATATACTAAGGACTCCAAGTTGTTTAAAATTTCAGTTTAGGGAGCTGTCTGGAACAAATAAATCTTTAAATACAAAGACTACATCTAACCTTTCAAGAAGAACTTGGAGTTCAGAAGAAGGAAATCTTAACACCAACTCAATAAAGTTACACATTTATTTGCAGCTTGAATTAAGAATTCATATAAAGGCAGTAACAGCAACAAATAAAAGTTTCACGTTTATTTCTAGAGAAATGAAGGCTGGATGTTTCTTCAAATTTGAAAGCATGCAGCAATTTCTCTCCATAAACTTTACACAGCTTAGTTTCACATCTTACTATCCTTTTTAGAATTTGCTTGGTTCCTATATATTTTATGCAAGTCAAATCACTACAAGGTCCTTTCAAATAGAATACTGCTTAATTATTGAAATGATGATGCTGCTTCCTCTTCTACAAGCTTGTTTTAACAGCTGTTACATTGAAGGACACATTGGAAAACATTTTAAACAACTGTTCTCTTTTTTTCTAACAGTCAATTTTTTCCCCAAGTTATCATGGATGGAATAATTTTTCCAATCTGGTTATTTGAATATCATTAGGGCAAACCATTCACCCATTAAGTGTGTGGAACTTGTATGTAAGCTTGACAGACTGAGGCGAGCTGTGCTATGTACCTTATTCAGAAGCATAATGCAACTGTTCTATCACTGAAACTCTCAATTCGGCATTAAAAAAGGTTGGTCTCCTGAGCACGTATGTTCCTGATTAAGTGTGAACAAAATTTGTATTTTGATGGTGATGACAGGCTAAAGCAACATGTCTACATTTTACGAGAAGAACAACTATTACATGAATTTATAAAACCTCTACAACCTTCTTTCAAATATGATACCAAAAGAGCCACACAACTAAATGTCCGCATTAAACTAGATAGATGTCAATGACAATGATGGTTCTCCAATCAATTCCAGTTACTCTACCAACTATCTGACCATGAAATCGGTCATAACAACAACATATTTGAGAAAAAAATCTATTGAGTAGCTGTCAGGATTTTTTAAAATGCAAAAACCGTATTTATGGTATTAATTCTTAAAATAGAAGTTTATATTTAGACACTGTGTGCTGAAACATGGAAACATTCACAAAAAGATAAAGAACAGATTCATACTATAGATTTCCAGTTAGTTTTGTTGTTTTTTTCTTCTTTATTAGTCTTTCTCATTGTCTTCAACAATGGTAGGTCTTTACATATCAAATGAGCTACATCAACTTAAAAAGTAACAATTACTTTTGTTTTAATTATCTGTATATGTACTTTTATCCTTATATCTGGGTTGATCTATCCAGGAAATAATGTTATGCAGAATCTCTGCAGTTTTATGATATTAGCACCTATTAGTTCAAATCAATTTTTAAAAAAAAAGTTTACATCCATAGCAAAATCTAGAAAAAGCTAAAAAGCATTGTGATAGGATTAAAAAAAAAAAATATTGTCAATCTTGAATTAGAGATAAAATTGAATATTTTAAACACAAGGTTCTGCTCTAATGCAACATAAGTCACATCACTGGTGTGACTTATGTTGCATTTACTTATATTGCAAATATGTATTTACTGAGTAAACATTAACACATGTTAGTGTGTAAGAAAGATAATATCTATAGGTCTGCTCAATTCGAGTTGACCTGGGGTTAAACAACTACCAAGTATCAGTTCTTGTATTACACTTAAAATGAATCAGGCCAACACTAGTGTTCTAAATTTCTAAGTCATTATATGACTTCAGAAATTTGGGTGATACATGGGTGTGTGTGTGTGTGTGTGTGTGTGTGTGTGTGTGTGTGTGTGTGTGTGTGTGTGTGTGTGTGTGTGTATGTGTGTGTGTGTATATATTCTTGTATCACCCATAATTCTTATTTTTAAAAAAAAGGTTGATTCTTTATTCAAGGTTAATGATGTAATTATATTTTGAAAAAACACCAACAATAGTTTCAGGGAAAGAAAAAGCTTGTGAAAAATCTCATTATGAACTTTTCAATCTAATGACAATGGAAGAATGATTCCCTTGTCAGTATTAGGATAACTGGATATTAACAAACAGGGTTTCAGTACATAAATTGTTTTTTTTTTCTCTAATTAAAAACAGTTGCTTTTTATGGCTTTGGCATGTTAAAGTTATAACACTGCCAATAATAAAAATATGAACACGCATGTACGTACTTCTACATGGTTATCTATATATGTATAAACACACAGATCTACAAAAATACACTGATATATCAACCACATATCTCACACAAATCATAAGAAAAAAATATTTAGTTGTTATGTTCACAATTAGCATTTATACAATGAAATGTATGTTTTCAGAAAGTCAATAAAATGAAGAAAAAAGCTGAAGGAAGTGTTTACCTGCGCCAACTGGTGTCTGGAGGAAGTGATAAGTAAGTTGCTCCATAAGGTGAGCAATCAGCCTGGAGATTAAGTTAAAGAAAATAATGGAAATATTGATATCTGAAAGAAAAACAATCATACTAAACATAGAACCTTTAATTTTTGGAACAGAAAATCAAGAATATGTGAGGGTCATACTTTTCTCAATGGCATTAGTAACATGGATGAAATGAAATAGCTATAACTGGGAAGCAAAACCAAGTAGATGATTCAGAATTTGGAAGTTTGTTTCTATGATAGTCAATAAAGGGGAAAACTATATTGATTTTTAACTTATGCAAAAGGCTATTATTTTGAGAAGGGGGTTTAATTAGGTTATATTAACCCCAGCATTTGAGTGATACCTTATTTTACTGAACTCAGAGAGAGGAATAACAATTTTAACCTCGGTCAGAAGATTGAAACTGAGAAAGTAATGAGATGACATTAGATACTACCTGTCAAATATTAAAACTTTTACAGGAGAATTAGGCATAGGCGTGGCAAGAAGCTTGCTTCCCAAAAACATGGTTCCGGGTTCAGCCCCACTGCATGGCACCTTGGGTAAGTGTGTTCTGCTATAGCCTCGGTGCAACCAAAGCTTTGTGAGTGGATTTGGTAGACGGAAACTGAAACAAGCCCGTCGTATATATATGTGTGTGTGTGTGACCTGGGATGAGGTAGTGAAGCACGACCTTTGAACATTAGGCCTCACCGAGGCAATGACTTCTGACCGAGACCTTTGGAAATATGCTGTGTGTGAGAAGACCCGGCAAGTCAAGTGAGACCAAAATCCAAGGCCACTTGTGCCAGTGACACGTGAAAAGACATTCGAGCGAGATCGTTGCCAGTGCCGCTGGACTGGCTCCTGTGCAGGTGGCACGTAAAATACACCATTTTGAGCATGGCCATTGCCAGTACTGCCGGACTGGCCTTCATGCCAAGGGCATCCAGCTGTAGAAACTGCCAAATCAGAATGGAGCCTGGTGTAGCCATCTGGTTCACCAGTCCTCAGCCAAATTGTCCAACCCATGCTAGCATGGAAAGCGGACGTTAAACGATGATGATGATGATGTATATGTATGTATATATTTGTGTATCTGTATTTGTCCCCTCATCATTGCTTGACAACCGATGTTGGTGTTTACGTCCCTGTAACTTTGCAGTTCGACAAAAGAGACTGATAGAATAAGCACTAGGCTTACAACAAATATGTCCTGGTGTCGATTTGTTTGACTAAAGGCGTTGCTCCAGCATGGCTGCAGTTACATGACTGAAACAAGTAAAGAAAAGAATAAATATTTTATGAATGTGTACACACACACAAAGATGTTGCTTTATTCCACAACTATAAAAATGGAAACTTGGAGTAGCAGCTGAGTGAAGATTCAGTATTGAATAAATGAATGAACTCTCAAAGCACTCTATACATGAATAGAGTACGTTTTTCATACACACATTTAGAATATATTCAGTAGAGTCTATTTGTTTGAAGTTGATGAGTCATCTCATCACAATTTTAAGCTTATAATCTGTTGCCTAAATAAACAAGAATATGTGAATGCACAAAAGCAATAAAATACTTCAAACACATATAAACCACATACCGCATTTTCCAACATGCAAGTCAAATTTTTCAGACCAAAATTTACAGAAAAATAAAAAAAATGGTTGATTTACATAACCAAGACAACTTTGGAAGACCAAAAATTCCATGTGAAATGCAGTAAGATTTGGAAAGATGATGTTTGAATGATTACACTACATACTATGTTAACTTATATGATAGAAAATAAGATATATTGTCACCATCATCATTTTATGCCCATTTTTATGTGCTGGCATGGTTTGGTTGGTTCAACAGGACCTGATGAGTCACAGGAACAGATATTGCTCCAATATCTCAGTTTTGGCATGGTTTCAGTGATTGCATGTCCTTAAGAACACCAACACACACACATATATATATTTGTTTTTCCATGCTAGCATGGGTTAGACAAATATATTACTGAAGCACTGTTTTACACAACTGGATGTACTTCCTGTTGCTAACCTTTAACTGTTTTTCAAGTAATTTTTGACGAAGGAAATGACAAGAATATCACCACTTGCAGACTCTTGGAGAAGTGCAATATAGACACATACATACAGGTACAGAGTTACAAACATACACATATATATATATATATATACAAACATACACATATATATATATATACAAACATGCATACTTCATCATCATCAGTACCTTTGCAATAGAAGAGTTATTCGACCAACATGTGCAATATTAACAACCTATGACAATTCATAAAAAACATTATGCCGAATTTTGCATTACTTATTAGAAAACCAGTGTGTGTGTGTGTGTGTGTGTGTGTGTGTGTGTGTGTGTGTGTGTGTGTGTGTGTGTGCGCGCGCGCACGTACGTGTGTGTATATATATATATATATTTGTTACAAATGCATGTCACCGTCATTCATTTCCTCTTGAAAACATGTCTAATGACCAAGAAATATTACCTTGCTTGGAAAAGAGTGAGTGTTAACAAGAAAGGTATACAGCCATAGAATATCTGCCTCAATGAAATGTTTCACACAAGCAAACATGCAAAACTGGTTGTTATAAAGATAATCATTATATATATATATACACACACACACAGATGAGTGGAGTTGTAGTAGAGAAGGGTAAGTGGCTTTACTTTATGTCAGCTATTGACAGGCTCAAGTGCGATAGAGAGACAGGTACATGTGTCTTGCTATAAAAGAGATACATGGTTAATTTGCATTACATAAGAAATGGTGGGACTAGCTGCAAGATGATGTCAGGACATATTCTCAAGGTACAAGAAGGCGAGTACAAGAGAAAGTAAGGATCAAGGATTAGGAAGGGTGTGTGGATATGTTCAAAAGAGTGTGAGAAGATAGTGAGGAATCGTTAGAGATTGGGCCATTGTCCAATTTGCTTTATTATCTCCTTCCAACTGAGGGTTGGCAACAGGAAAGGCATTAGATTTAAGAAGGAAGAATGTTACAATCGAGGTGAATCACAATGACATTTTTGTGAGCAGTTTGACAGACCACGCCTTTCTTTTGCTGGGCTCAAATCTCCTTTGCAAACCCATGGAAAACGAACCTCCACCAACTATTTTGCCTATATGTCTGTGCACACCTTTCAACGCAATGTATACCAGAAGGGTTGCAAATCTAACGGAGGCCTCAAAAGACATTTTAAGATCCACAAAGAACTGAACTTATCTGCAGCTCTTGGTGGTTCAAATCGGACATGCAATCTATGTGGGTGTCTTTTCAAAACATTGTCTGGTTTAAAAAGCCACATCAGATGCCATGATGCTTCTAAGGTGGAGGTACAGGAGGGGGTCAGACTCTGCATAAGGAGTAGACAACCACCATATATACATCATACTTAATCATGTTTCTCTGCATCACTACCTGCATATCAGCTCACCTGGATTTCTCTTATAGCCACTCTTTACCCCATAGACCCAGTCCTCAATAAAAATTTCTAAGATTAAGTTTAAATCATTTGAGCACTTGTACGTTATTTTCTGGACATATAGAAAATATACGGACATTAAATGATGATGATGCTTGTGTGTAAATATTATTTAGAATAAAAGTTTGCAAAATGATTTCTGAGTAAACTTCTCACAACAATTTGCCTTAATTGAGTATCTCTGACTGTCACTCAGTTTGTTGTTTTAGTTTATCTCTGCCACTGTGACTGATGTGAAACACATAGCATTTTATTATATGCAAGATAAGATTTAAGAATGCAGAATGAACTTTAAAATATATATTGATATCCTTCTATCATTTACTCTCTCCCTCTCTTAAACTGCTTCTGGGTTTTTAAAACATTTTACCTACATACCTGCTCTTTGTTTTTCTCTTCCTCTTTCTGTCTTTCTACCTCCCACTATCTCATACTCTGTCTCTCTCCATATATCTCCAATTCTTTCTCTCTCTTTCTATATATTCTCTTCTCAGTAAGATTTCTCTTTCATACCTAATATCATACCTACACCTGTATCTCTTCAACTCTCTCTCTCTCTCATATATGTATATATACACACACACACACACACATATATATATATACATAAACACAAAAATACATATATACAAACATAAAAATACAACTTCAAACACTAAAGTGTTACTTATAAAGAAAAAGTATATATATGTGTATGTGTGTATATATATATATATATATATATATATATATATATATATATATATATATATATATACATACACACACACACACACACAGACACATAGCATATTGTATCCCACCTTGTTTCACATTTATATATATGCATACATTTTCATCATCATAATCACCATCATCGATGATGATGATGAAAATGTATGCATATATATAAATGTGAAACAAGGTGGGAAAAAATAGTACTCAAATATTAGAGGTAGAGTAATATGCTTTATTGTTAAAGCTGCAAAAACATCACAAAACCTGCTACTCAGAGTTTTACATTTATTGGACAGTTATGACTGGGAATTCTCAATCACAACTATCCAATGAACAGGAACGTGAAACTCTGAGTAGCAGTTTTTTTGGGATATTTTTGGGATGTTTTTGCAGCTTAAAATAATAAAGTGTGTTTAGGCGTAGGAGTGGCTGTGTGGTAAGTAGCTTGCTTACCAACCACATGGTTCAGGGTTCAGTCCCACTGCGTGGCACCCTGGGCAAGTGTCTTCTACTATAGCCTCGGGTCAACCAAAACCTTGTGAGTGTATTTGGTAGATGACAACTGAAAGAAGCCCGTCGTATATATGTATATATATATGTGTGTGTGTGTGTATATGTTTGTGTGTCTATGTTTGTCCCCCCACCATCGCTTGACAACCGATACTGGTGTGTTTACGTCCCCGTAACATAGCGGTTCAGCAAAAGGGACTGATAGAATAAGTACTAGGTTTACAAAGAATAAGTCCTGGGGTTGATTTGCTCGACTAAAGGCGGTGCTCCAGCATGGCCACAGTCAAATGACTGAAACAAGTAAAAGAATAAAAGTAAAAGAATATATATGTATATAACCCAGTACAATCTGTTGCACAGTCAGGTTGTCAGCAGGTAAACTGGCAAGCCTACTTTGTAAGGAAGGTGGTTTTCTTTGGACACCCGGCCAGATAAAACCCTGTCAAAGGGCAGATTAACTCAGTAGTGTCAACAGCCATCCAATAGCTAGTAATTTCCATAACCTTCCCAGATGTGTACATTAGGTGTGATCATGCCTTGAGAATAACAGAGACATTAGCTGTGTTCCCAGCCATGTCAATCCTGACTTTGTGATACAGTTTAATCCTTCTGATATCAACATACCTGAAACTCCCTGGCTCTTATGATACAAATTCGCTGCTTTAAAGCAAACTAAATCAAAAACCATCTGCCAAAATTTCATGTTAATTTACGTTCCAAAAACCATCTTAATTATGACAATTATTGTATTAAATTCTTCATAATTTTCAAAAAATATAGAAATGATGGCAGTGAATTAAAATAGAAATATGATAACAAAAGGGTTAATATCATTGGTTTCAAATTTAGGCACAAGGCCAGCAATTTGGGGTTAGGAGTAAATCAATTACATCAACCCTAGTGTTCAACTGGTACTTATTTTATCAACCCCAAAAGGATGGAAAGCAAAGTTGACCTCAGTGGAATTTGAACTCAGAACATAAAGGCAGATGGAATGCCTCTAAGAATTTTCGCCTGGCATGCTAACAATTCTGCCAGCTCATTACTTTAACCCTTTTGCATTCAGATTACTCTATCAAATGTAATGCTTACTGATTCACAGTGTTTTAATTTAATCATGCATTATCTTGCAGCTTCAAGATTATGATGATGCAATTGATTTTAGAATGACATTGTATGGTAGGTGTGAGGGGCCAGATGTACCTGGTTTGGACAGAAAACAAGTAGAATATTTAGGCTGGATACAGCCAATTTAAATGCTAAAGGGTTAAGAGCTATTATTAATATCATTAAACAGCAAATGAAGGCAGCGAGCTGGCAGAATCGTTAGCACACTGTGCAAAATGCTTAGTGGCATTTCATCTGTATGTTCCAAGTTCAAACTCTGCCATAGTCAACTTGCCTTCCATCCTTTCAGGGTTGATAAATTAAGTACCAGTCAAGTACTAGGGTCAATGTGGTCAACTATCCCCCTATCCACAAGTTCAAGGCCTCATGCCTATAGTAGAAAGGATTATCAAACAGCAAATACAAGAGAAATGCCACAACCATTCCCCTCCTTCTTCTCTTAGTACATATATAAACAGGAAAATAGCTGGTGGAAAGTAAATTGCTATATACAAGGTCTTGTTTCTTTGTTTAGTTTCTTTTTCCAACCATGAGAAAATATTTAAAAACTAAACCAAGACACAATATTTAAATAGAGAATAGCTTAATTCTTTTATCGCATTTTTACTACACCTTTTATACAACAGACTATGAAAGCAGACTGGTTTTAGTGCAGATCTATTGACTTCTATAGGTCAATGTTTCATTGCCATCTTACATGTAAGCTAAAACTCATTATTTCTCTACAGCCTAACATGACCCAGCAATATTCGGTCAAATAAGCATAAATAAATAAAATAGTAGCATGTGTACAGAGGAGGCAGTGTGAAAAAGTTATCAGAAATGAAATGTTTACAACAGATTTTCTGTATCAATACTGCATCAGTTGTGCTTATTCTACACAAAATGGTTTCCATGATGCAGTAAAAAATAATAATAATATCAAAGGATGGTGATATTGTGCTGTTTATTCTGCTTCATTTTGAGTTTGTTTCTGCTTTCTGAGAAAAAGTAGAAAAAATCTTCAACATAGATAAGAGAAGCAGATTCAGCACTGCAACACTGTCTCATCTTATAAATCAAGACTTACAAAAAGAAATGAAAATATGTGATGATATCGAAGAGAAAAGTAAATAAATGAATAAAGTGTAGATTAACATAACATACAACTTGATGATAACGATAATCACATATGTTCCATATACATAAATATATATATATATATATATA
>NC_068992.1:64073904-64097212 GCF_001194135.2 Octopus bimaculoides
GGTAGGTAGGTAGATAGACAGACAGATAGATAGCTAACACATTCCACAGTTTGTTTTATATATATATATATATATATATATACACACACACACAGAAAATATATTGGGGATCACACACACACACAACGAAATATCTTTTTCAAATTTAAGCATTTTTTTTAGAGTACTAATTAAAAAAAAATGACATCAATGAAAGGACTGGTTGAACTGATATGCAAATATAAGCTGGATAATTTTGGGCATCCTTACAATAATACATAAATTAAAATAGCATAGGCAGGAGTTGGGCAGGTTGTAGAAACACAAATAGAATCAAATATTGATATAAGCTGAGGTAGATAATTTATAAAAACCAAGAATAGGATTACAAAGGGAAAAAAAAACTAATTTTGGATCAACTTAAGAAAACAAAGTATTTAGAAATTATGGTAAGGCAGATAATATTTAAATTAAAAATGAGTTGTTTTTTTTATCTCATTTTTGTCATTTGTTTTAGAGAAGAGATGCATTGAAGCAGATTGGTTTTAGAGAAAATATATTGGCTTCTAGCAGTCAATGTTTCATAGCATTTTACATGCCTCTTAAAACTAAATGAAATTCTTTTAGCAGAGATACACATCACTGGTTAAGAATAAAGACACACACAGTGAGAAAACCTTTAAATATCAATATATTGAAGAAGAGTGAAAGAAATCTCTTAATCACCTGTATACAAAATTTCTAGTATATCTAATTAGGATCATCTTCCTGCATGCAGAAGCTGTCAAGGACCATTAACATATTGCATTTACAAGATCTCGAGTTAATACACTGCAAAGTGCCACTTTGTAGTAGACACACTGCTAGCCAAGTGGACTGGAGCAACATGAAATGAAATGCCTTATCCGAGGATACAAATGAACTCATAATCTTAGAAACATGAGTCCAACAAGCCTAACCACTAGGCCACATTCAATAAGCCATGCAATAAAAACAAAGATAATAGCAGATGATAGAATTAGTAGAGTATTGTACAAAACACCTGGTGGTATTTCATTTTGCTCCAGCCAACTTTGCCTTCTATCCTTCTGGACCCAGTAAAATCAGTACCAGTCATACCAGTCAAGAAATACCTGTGGTTCCCAACCCTTTTATTTAAATGAGTTTTCCCATGGACCCCTTTTAATATGCTTACCCTTAAATGTATGTGTGTGTGGATCCCAGGTTGGAAACCACTGAAGGCAGAGCCCCAGCATGGCCACAGTCCAACGATTGAAACTACTATAGGGATACTAAGAGCACAGCTTAATTTATAACTTCAGTTCATACATAGGTTACATGCCTACATTTCCAGTAAGTCAAATACCAATACATTTAGATCACACCAGGAACAATATAACACCTTTTGACACATTTATGCTACCAAATTCTCCAGACACATGAAAACACATAGTGTAAGTTAGCAACAACAATTTTGTGGCACAATTTTGGTCACAATTTTGTGATGCTTTGTCAAGTAAACTTAGTGCATTCAACAGAAACAAATCCATCTCAAACTGACCAATGTTTCCAACTGAATTATAGTATCAAGCATACATATACAAACTGGTCAGCTAGTTTGTATATATGTATGCTTGATGTAAAACGCCCTTGGCTGTTATGATGCAACTGGCTCCTACAGAACAGTGTTCAGGAATGGTTCCAGAACAAACAACAACATTTACATAGTCACTTGATTTGTAAGAAATAGCATACTGAAACCATACAGTGCTGTCTTAAAATAAAGAAGTACATATTAGAATATGCAGTCTTAGAAAATTAAAATCTGAAAAAGACAAGATGGACCTGACTACAACACCTTAATTATAGGTTTACTCATTCAGGTTGGTTTGAAGAACAACAATGAGACTAAGTCAGATATTTAACATGTAAGACCTATTGACTCAGTTTTTAAAGCATTTTATCAGCTACCTCTTAGAGTTGACCAAAGCTACATATTATCAAACATTTAGTAAAGAATATATCAAAATACTACAGAAAGAATAAATATACAAACATCAAAGTTTTGATTTGAAACAAAATAAAAATTAATTTTGGCAAAGGATACTCGTGTTGGAAATGCACGACCTCGCTGTTGTACTAATCCTTGTCTAGAGCGATCACGTGGACCAGCTCTGCCTTGTTCAATGTCTTTGAGGTTTTGCAGTGCAGTCTGTAAGAAATAGAAGGTAAGACAACTTTTTTGTGTGTGTGTGCCAATTTAAATAAAGTGCAATCCTAAGACCTGTTTAATAAATTCTAATCAGGAAAAAATTGTGAAATGTTTAGGTTCATATATTAATATCGTTATCCTATTTTTCTTTGATTTATAAAAACTAAAAAGTCTTTGCACACACACACACACACACACACACATTAAAATCTAAACAACAAATATACTTTGAATATATGTTACAAAGGCCTCAATACAGCTAGATAAACACTCTCTAAGACTGAGCTCTCCATTTATAATTATGTTGTAGTTATTATGTGTTGATACAAATTCATTCATTTTTTTAATGCTATTCTAGGATAGTGAGGAATATTGATTCTCTCATCAATGCTTTTCTGAAATACGAATATCAACAAAATATGCTTGTGTGACAAGGAAGTTGAATCTCTCCTGAATCTGATATTTTTGAATTTTATAACTAGACCAATGAGAAATATGATTCTTACATCAACTTTTCCATGCTAAGAATCATATATTCATTCACACATAATTATATTACATAGACACACAGGTTATGAGTGAGATTATACATGTTGCAGCTGTTATGTAGTTTCTCTAGACATGCCTCAGTTCTACATGTGGAGAAATAGCTACATCTTATGGGAATGTTACCTGCAACAAGCAGGTAGTCTATCCAAGAGCTGTTTTATCTATCATCTGCTTAGCACTAATTAATTTATAACTAAGCAACAGCTCATGACTGAGAAGTTGAGGGGACATGGAGACACACACACAAATAATGCATCCAGAAATTGTAATGGCAGAATGTGTGTGCATGTGTGTGTGTGTGTGTGAAAGAGAGAGATGACTAGAAGTAGTGGAATTTAATGAAAGCTCAAGTTCAAATCAATATAATGTTGTAAATATGGAAATAACAAGGATAATGATTCTTTACATTGTAATTTCTTTTCTACTCTAGGCACAAGGCCCGAAATTTTGGGGGAGGGGGCCAGTCAATTAGATTGACCCCAGTACACAACAGATACTTAATTTATCAACTCCAAAAGGATGAAAGGCAAAGTCGACCTCAGCAGAATTTGAACTCAAGACAGACGAAATACCGCTCAGCATTTTGCCCAACATGCTAGCGTTTCTGGCAGCTCGCCGCCTTTACATTGTAATATTGTTTAAAAATGATGCGAAAGAAATGTATAAATAAAGATCCCAAAATTTGAATGGCTACTGAACAAAGCCCAATAAATACGTGTATGAAGAGTACAATCTCCTTTTCTCAGAGTGGGGAATTAATGAAAAAATTGTGCATTTCCCTTGATGGCAATTCATGTTGATAAGAGAACAGTACCATGTAGTGTGTAATCCTGGGCCAAATAAAATCACAGTACATACAGTACTTTGATATTGTTGGCTGTCTCTCAAACTATTGATTACCTATCTCAGATGAAAAATTATTCACCCAACAATAAAAGTACATCCAGAAAATGTAACATTTGCACAGTAAACACATTCTGGTTATACTTTTTGCTACAATTAGAACAATAAACCTGGTGTAAGAACACCAGCTTTATCAAGCTATCTGCAATTGCAACCATACATTGCATTGATACTTGTATTTCTCAATGCCCACTCTTAAACTGCATAACTGGTACTTCTTGAATATTCAAGTCAATTATCATAACACCAACTGCTCTAACCCTAACCCAAAATCATTCAGCTATACGGCTCTGGAAACTGACCTCCATCTCTGAATCCATGAATAAATACACAAAAGTTGAATATATTAAGATGTACAACAGTGATTATTAATACACTGAATATACAATGTTCTCAAGTAAGTAAAGAAAATTGCACTTTACGCTTACTAACACCCCCACCCCCACCCCACCCCACCCCACTTAAAATTAAAATTTGGTAAATAAGCATCTGTTTAAAACATATATACTTGTTGTGGAATGAATGTTAATGAAAAAATCCACAAGTTTTTGAGAAAGTAGCATGGGCATTGATACTGCAGTCATTCAGATATCCATGCTGATCTAACTAGAAATTAGGGTATGGACTCAAGATTCCATCCACAGCAAGACCGCATGTAATGATTACATGAAATGCTTTAGTTTCTAGGCTATGCTTTATGTACACAGAGACTTAAAACAATATAACTGGATCAGTAATTGTGAAAATATGGTGACAGCTAATGCAAATAAATTTACACCCAAGTTGCAACATTTTTTGATATAATTGAAATGAAGAAATATATATATATATATATATATATATATCAAAGATCCTTTCATAATCTGAAATAAAATTGAATCTGAAAAGTAAATTTTAGACAAATTGTACAATTTATATTCACCTTTATTATTACTAAAATACCTTGTGTCTACATATTATACAGAACTGATGGAACTTGTTTGAAAGAACATACAACTGCAAAATAACTTTGCTATACCTTAGTGGGGTCATTCTATACCAATTATAAACACATGCACTGGTTTTGTTTCACTTCTTTTATTATTATTATTAGTTAATTAGTTAAAATTTAACTAATCAATCGTTTAATTCTTTGGTCAATCAATCCAATTAACTAATCAATTAACTGACTGAGTAATTAATCAAACAATTGATTAATTAATTGGTTAAATGGTTAACTAATTGACTAATAATTCTTTCTAATTTTGGCACAAGGCCAACAATTTTGAAGGGAGGATAAGTCAATTAGATCAACCCCAGTGTTTTACTGGTACTTAATTCATTGACCCCAAAAGGAAAGGCAAAGTCAACCACAGCGGTATTTGAACTCAGAAAGTAAAGCCAGAAGAAATGCTAAGCATTTTGTCCAGCATGCTAACAATTCTGCTGTCTCACCACCTTCAACTGACTAAAAATAAAAGAAGTTAAACAGAACCAATGCATGTGTTTATTATTAGCATAATGACCCTCCCAAGATACAACACAATCTGTTTCAACATGTAAGTTCACATCAAGAATCTTGCAAACCAAATACAAAATGAAATAATCTGTTTCTAGAATAGATAGGTCACCACTGGTAAATGAGCTTGTGTTATGTAAGAAACAGTTCTAACAAAACCTATCTGTCAGCATGAGTTGATGTAATTCCAGCTGTTGTAGCATTAATGCTCACATCACCTCTAGACACCATCGTAACATCTTTTAAACAAGTTTCCAAAGACAGTAATTTTGGAAAGAAAGAAAAAGAATAATAAATGAGTTTAGGTATGTTCTTTTCTTTCTTTCCTGTATGGTTGACAATGCTATGTTGTTTCATCACTGGCAATATATGTACAATCAATAACAAGAAACACGACAGTTATCTATGAGGGCACGTTAAGTCACAATGGAAGTGTTGGTCTACACTTTCATTTTTGCTAAAATGTAAACGTCTTTGGCAATTTGCAGATAGCTAGAATCTATGATTCTGTAAATAATTGTAATCATGAAAGTCTTTCATAGTATAACATTTGATAAAGTGCAAAGTTGGTAAAGACAAACTTTCCTAAATTATTGTCAAAAAACATTTCTAAATATTAGCAAAAATAGATTTTAGGATTGCATATATCAAAATTTTAAAAAATGCAACAAAAACAAGTGTTTATATGAATAAATTCAATTGTCAACATAAATCTTTTAGAATTAATGCATTCCAAAACAGAGAAACATAAGACAAATGTTAGTTTTTGAAGCATTAATAGTGATTTAATGTTAAGCATGTCAAGAGTTTATTCAGAAGCAACAAACAGGATCTGTGAAGAAAGATATGTAAGATTTCATGCAGAAAATAATCTTAATTGAATACAACAACCAGTTAATAAAGTTCAGACAGGCCCAACTTTTCCATAAAGTTAGAGAGAAATGGTTTACAGTTGTCATGCAAGCTAATAGTTCTTCAAAAGGTTTATTATTTTGAAGGCATGACAACTTCAAAGAGGGTGGTGGGTGGAAATGATGGTTTTGCATACAGTTCCTGAAAGCCGGAAGTTACTAAAAGTATAGAAATTGCTAAAATCTAATTTGAAATATTTCAGAAGAGTTTGAGGAGTAGGAAACATTTCGTGTCCTGTGGTGGAACATTTTTGTACCACAACAACAGAATATTTACTTTAAATATGTAATGAAACATTTTCCCACCTAGTTTGATTGAATATGGTAGTAATAAATGATTAAGAGAAATTTCAAGTCAAAAGAAAAAAAAAATTAGTTAATCATTTTCATAAACCACCCACAAAAAAAAAGGGAGATATGAGAGAAAATCTGAATAGACAGCTGGTTAAGCATCAATAAGGATGCACTGCTGAACAAAAATCTACACAAAACAAAGCAAAAGAGAAAGAAAAAGCAGAAAAGAGGAGTGGGGAATAAATGAGGAATGAGTAAAAGCAGATGGAAATCAAGTCCAATTTCCATAATAGAATTGCACAGTTTTAAGAATTAGGTTTGTTAAGGAGTGAAGAACAGGTTTAGCTGAAATACAAGGCGAGGCTGTACGGAGGCCAGTAAGCCAAGCCTTGCAGAAAGTCAAAATCAAATTCTTATACACAAACAAAACATGAATCGGTAGTCTTTTTTTTTTTTTGTTTTAACATGGGTGGGGATAATTATCTTGCATGTTTATCAATTAATTTCTTGCTTTGCTACAATACAATGACTAAAAGAATTAATATACATCCCTCATTCTCTCATTTCTGAATAAAACATAAGCATGCTTAGTTTGCTTTTAAATCTACAATTAATAATCTTATTTAAATATAAAATAACCTCAGAACTTATGTTTGTTTATATTTTTCAAAATCAAAGTGTCCATGGTACTACTGACAACTGCATGAGTTTATGACAAATTAAATCTACATATATTTTGACCTGAGTAAATAAAAAAAAAAAAAAACAGGTGCTTTTCATTTAAAGTGATGCAATTGGTATAGATTTCTATAGAGAAAATAAAACATGCAAGAGAATCTGTATAACAGAGAAAGAAATGAGAGAAAAATAAGGGCTTAAGGAATGAGGCAGAAAAGGAGAGCATAACAAGGGAGAGAGAGAAAGATCAAAAGATAATGGGTTAGGGTTCAGAGGGAGACAATTCCAAACAGAGAGGGAAGGGAAGAAGTAACATGAATGATGGGAAGAAAAGCATGGGAAAAGTGAGAAAAGGGAGAGATTAAATGTGAGGACGAGAAAGAGAAGGCAAAAGATATAGCTGTGGATGGAGAGGGAGGGAGGGAGGGAAAGAATGAAAGATAATGTGGATAGGCTAGGGTGGGGAAAAGGGATAGATGGGTGGATGGAGAAAGCAGAAATACAAATAGAAGGCTGATACTGAAAGAGAAAGTGAAAAAGATGTAAACAGTCCAGAGAGAGAAAACAAAAGAACAAAAGAGTGAAGGAGAGAGAAAACATGGGAGTGAAAGCTAGAAGAGAATTAAGAAAATGAGAGAGAAAACATAGAAGAGAAGGATTTAAAAGAAAGAGAGAATAAAGAAAGAGTAAAGAGTATGGCAAGGACATAGAGGTCTTAACTGGGTGTGTATAAAAGGATGTAGAGCAGCAGTTCCAAATCTGGGTTTGCAAATTCCCTGAATGGAAAGTGTTAAGGATCTGTAAAGTTCAAAATCTGTTGAGTGAACCTTTAAGGCCGGGAGGCTGTAGGAAAATTTCTTTAAATAAAAGGGGCTTTTGGGAGAGAAAAGTTAGAGAAAACCAGAGATGTAGAAAATGACAGGAAGCATAGAGAAGGATATTTAGAGTATTGTTAGTAACAACAGGGAATTAGAAATAAAGAGGTTAGTCAAGAGAAAATACAGAGTCGGGATGGCGGAGGGGGGGAGAGAACATGGATAAAATTTATGGGGAGGATAGAAAAACAGAGGGAGAGAAAGAGTAAGAAAAATGAAACAGAAAGAGTGGTGCACCAAAATGTGAATGTGTGTGTGTGTGTGTGTGTGCAATAAAAATTTAAAAAAGAGATGAGTGTAAGCTGCCATGGGTGATGAAAAGAGATAACGAACAGGTGTCTGTAGCTCCTAGATAAATGTTAGAAAATGGTACATTACTTTCTGTAGGTTAACATTGTTTCATCATCACCCAAGCAATTTAAGAGGGGTCAAGAACAGGTTCATGATGCTGTGTAACCTCAAATCAGCCAGCCAGTTTGGTATGTGGGCAGTCACCTGACCAATGAGGTGAAACCCAAAGATCTGTTGGTCCACCCTATATGGTAGTGCTAGTAAGGAGACAATGGTTGAACGGTGCTGAACAACTGACACAGATTAACATCAATTTCTCATTGTTGTTTTAATGTCCACTTTTCCATGCTTGAATGAGGACAGATTTTTGTTGAGATAGATTTTCTGTGACCCAATGCCCTTTTTGCTGCTTACTTCCATCTGAATCCAGATAAGGTAATATTTCCACATGGCTGGACATGTTTCCACAGAAGATTGGTAATGAAGGACACTGCCTGTATGATGGTGACTCTCGCTTACAACAATTACATGATGTCAAGACAGGGACACACACACACACACACACACATATATATAGACTTCTTTCAATTTCCATCTACTAAATCCACTCAAAGCTGTGGTCAACCTGGGGCTATAGTAGAAAACACTTGCTAAAGGTTCCACACAGTGGGATTGAACCCAGAATTGAGAGATCAAGAAGCAAGTTTATTAGCCACACAGTCATGCAGGCACCTATAACTGTTGTATATCAAAATTACTTTATGCAGTGAAGAGACAATGAACAGTTAATTATAGCTTTTACAGGTAGATTGCTCAACCTGCATGAAATACCAACTAAATTGCTCAATTTTTTTCCAAACTGCTTTTAAAAGAAATAATCAAACATAGGATAATGCAATTCTAGATAGATAGTATGTCTAAATAAAAGATGGGATAGTTACAACTGGACTGTTTTTTATCATAGGTAGGCTCAGTCAGGAGGACTTATCTGAGAGCTAAACAGCAATTTGACCTGCACAAAGTATCAGCTAAATCACCCTTAAATCACACCATAGCTCTGTCATATTAAACAGGGATGGACAGATTACAATAATGTAGTCAGAGATAAACTATGTCTGAATAAAATATGGGATGGTCATGGCTGATTTGGAGTTAGCCAGACAAGATGATGAACAACATTTTGGTGCTGCTGTAAGTTAAGCAATTGTTCTACATTACAAATTGCTATAGGTAATTAAAAAAACAAAAATGAACAACATGAGGATCTAGCTGTAAGTAAAACAACTACAGCAGATGAACAGTAAGGAAGAACTTATTAGAACTTAAGTAGGTAAAAACCTATTTATCATTACAGTAGATAAAGAGAGATAAGAAACTTTTATGGTAAATGAACAACTGAACATAATTTGGGGTAATGAGCAGTACTATAGAGCTTAAAAACAATTCATGAATGGATATAAGGGACTTCTACAAGTAATCTACACCTTTAAGTGAACTTTTACAGGTAAACAATTCCAAAAGGTGAACAGGAAGAATGAACAGAGTTTCTAAATGTAAATAACTACAATAGGTGAACAGAGATAAAGCTATAGATAACTACAGTTATCTGTAGTTGAAAAGAGAGAATAATCAACACTATATAGCTTCTACAGGTAATAACTACCAGAGATGAACAGAGAGAATAAACAACATTATATAGCTTTCATAAGATAACTATTGGAGATGAACAGCCAAAATAAACAACATCATTCAACCATTGTCAATAAAGAGCACAGCATAACTTATGTCATTAATAACAGAAAGTGAACAGAGACAATACATCTTCAAAGAGAAACAACACTAGAATAATAAGAGGGATACAGACTAATAAAAGATGACCCACTAAATGGCAGTCAGTGCTTAGCCTCAAGACAACCCTTTTTGGAATGACCCATGACAAATATTACCCCAGTCCTAATCACACTGTCTCAGACTGCATTGTCCCATTTGCTGGTTCCTAATTTAAGATAATAGGGTGTGACATGAGAGGAGTTTGATTACTATTTCTAGCAGGTAAGTGGTAGCTATGGTAAGAGTTCTGTGATGTGGAAGATGTTTAAGGATTGGTAGGCAACTGGGGAAGTAAAAGTGAATATATAAATATCTGTGTGCACACACACAGATATATATATATATATATATATATATATATATATAAGCACAACTGTTGGTTAAGATGTTCGCTTTCCAACTGCATGTGTGGCACATTGAACATGTGTCTTCAACTATAGCTCCAAGCTGATCAAAGCTTTATAGTGGATTTGATAAACAGAAACTGAAAGATACCCATCATACATACACACACACACACACACACACACACACAATCTTCTGTGGAAACAGGTGAGGGTTGTCAACAAGAAGGGCATCCAGCCATCGAAAATATGTCTCAATGAATTCACTTTTCCATGCTTGAGAATCAATGCATAGAAAAGTGAATGTTAAAATGATACTGCTGGTGCTGATGATACATATGCATGCATTTATGCACATGCTAAGCCAACATGCTTAGTGAAGGCGCATGGCTTAGTGGTTAGGGCATTCGGCTCACGATCGTAAGGTCATGAGTTCGATCCCAGGTGACGCGTTGTGTCCTTGAGCAAGACACTTTATTTCATGTTGCTCCAGTCCACTCAGCTGGCAAAAATGAGTAGTACCTGTATTTCAAAGGGCCGACCTTGTCACGCTGAGTCTCCCTGAGAACTACGTTAGGGGTACACGTGTCTGTGGATTGCTCAGTCACTTGCACATTAATTTCATGAGCAAGCTGTTCCGTTGATCGGATCAGCTGGGACCCTCATCGTCGTAACCGACAGAGTGCTCCTAAGCTAACATGCTACCTCAAAGGTAGCACACTGACACATAACCGTTGTTCACAAAGACAAGGAATAGACAGGAACACTACTTGTCCATCACCACAATAAAAACTGAACCTAGAATTTGCTTTTGAACTGTATGAAATTTTTTTCCTTAACCACATCTTCACACCACATTTTAAACATTTTGCTTGTATTTTTCCAACCTAGTTTCTATTTTTACTTCTTCAGACTCCTGAATTATTTTGTTCTGAATCAGTCTCATAATTTCTGCTTCTTTTCAAAGCAGCCACTACAGCCGTTTCTCCTTCAGTCTATCTGCTTCACTTTCTTTTCCTCACTCTTTCATCTCAAGCTTTTTAGGCACCTATTTCTCATTTCCCTCCACCTGAATTGAAACCGAAGCTCTTGCCTGTAACATGTATGCATGAGTATACATACACATACTTTCATGAAAATACAAACATGTAAGAGATACCAAATTCATTGTCATATGATTTATGGAATATGGAATTGACATTAAGATGAAAAGTGGTGCACAGACACATGTCGTTCTTTACTGTAGAGAGGAATTGGGGGGGGGGGATATGAAGCCTCATCAAAAGATTGAGACAAATAGAATTTGCTGTAATGTCTGCTAATAATTGTGACTAATTGAACTTTAATTTGTATATCTATACATATGTCATCATCATCATTTAATGTGTTTTCCATGCTGGCATGGGTTGAACATGGGGCTGGCCAGACTCCAACTGTCTGTTGCGGCATGGTTTCTATGGTTGGATACCCATCCTAATGCCAACCACTATACAGAGTGTGCTAAGTGCATTTTACATGCCACCAGCATGGGTGTGTTGATGCAGCACTGGCATCTGTAAAAGACAAGCCTGTATGTATGGATGACAATGATTTTTCTTAGCTTGGCAGGTCTTCTCAAGTACAACAAATTGCCACAACTCCCGGTCGCTTATTTCTTCAGTGAGGTCATTTCCTTGCATAGTTATATATGTATACTGAGTTTGTGTGCATATTCTTGTGCATACATTGCACATCTATCTTGTGGTTGTTTATGTTAGTCTAGTTTGTTGTAGGACGAGTACAGCCTTCAGAGTTTAATGTACTCTATCATTTGTCTCAATGTTCAGGGGATCTAATAATTTTGTTGAGTTTTTCAAAATATATAGCATCTTTTGGTGGACCAACGAATTAATGTAGGCTGTTCTACTTTGATTGTAGCCTTTTACAAGTGGTTAATCTGGAATACTAGAGAGAAATGCATCAAGATACATTTTAAAAATCTCAAGGAAAACTTTCAAGTTTCATAAATCTTTTACGAAGTAGTTTTATAACTGCAAGCCTTTAAATGCTAAACTGTTACTATATAAGTTTTTAGTATTGGAATTCAAGGAACAGCATGTTGAGATCTGACAATATACCTTTTACTTTTTCGTTGCCAAAGTTTGGAACAAGATACTCAAGAACATTCCACACACATATGATGGCATATCATTCTTGGTATTTCATAGAGTAAAAATTTAATGCAAAGTCATTGCCAGTGGTTAAATTTCTTGAGTTTAGTGAAATGCTTCTTATGAAATCTCTCTAGTTAACAGGTAAAACCAGAGCCGTTAAATGACAAAAGATGAGATTAAACAAAAGGGATTTTCAAAGGGTCAACGTTACTGTATGATCTCTCAAGTGAACGTTCTCAGTACACAATCAGAGCTCTTGACAGGTTGTTGACAATATATGTTTAGAGAAACCCAGGTCATGAAAGCGTTCAGTTTTTAATAGTTTCCCTGTTTGGGACAAAACAGATTTTTGTTGGG
This sequence comes from Octopus bimaculoides, assembly GCF_001194135.2. Classification (NCBI taxonomy): domain Eukaryota; kingdom Metazoa; phylum Mollusca; class Cephalopoda; order Octopoda; family Octopodidae; genus Octopus; species Octopus bimaculoides. The sequence continues at coordinate 64,086,779 of NC_068992.1, forward strand.
GAATGGAATCTTGCAGTTGTTTATGTATGTATGTGCATGTGTAAGTATACATATACATGCAGATACATATATGTGGATATGAAATGTTTTGTACATGCTGGGAATGTATGAAATGTACATTTCATATATGTATTTGTGTAATATGCATGCATGTTTACATATGCAAATTAGTGCATGCTACACCCCCTGCACACATATGCTTATATGTGTGTGTGAATATATGTACAACATGCATACATGTATAATTTTACATATGCGAGCATGTATATATGTTTTATATATACAAGCATACAAATGAAGGAAATGAGGTCATGGATACACACGCACAAAGATATATATATATGTATATAATGTAAAGGCGCGAAGGCATGAAAAGCAACGAATGTGTCCCTCCCTCCTCTCATTTAACAATATGCAGTACATGTCATGTCACCAGACAACCTAGCAATGCTGAAAAGCAGGGGTTTCCACTTAACCTCCATTCAAAAAACTATACTAATTTGTCAGGCTCCAACCAACATAAGCAGCACTCAAACCGAAATATTTATTGTGGGTTGGAGGGAGGTGAGAAATAAAAGAAACCAAGCATTATTACTAATTGTATAGCTGTCACAAAAGAGCAATGGTGCCGAACTAAAATCCTCACAGTAAATTAGTTTTGCACCTACAAATGGTTTCCTGTTGAAATACTTCAGAAACAACCGTATCTCGAAGATGACGAAAGCACATCAGGAGTAGGCTGAGATTAATTCAACTGGCTGAATCTTCCCCAAACAACAACCAAACCTATTTTGTGTCAAAGTATTCAGTGTAATCATCATCACCGTTATTATAATTATTAATCGTCATTAGTATTTTTTAAATATCGAGATCATTATCAACATTATTAATCATCATTGTTGTTATTTATTGGTTAGCTTTTGGTTTATTTCTTTCTTTTTTTTCGATGCACACCCAATATTTTTAGTAAAAGGGAAAGAGGTAAATATATAGATAGAGAGAGAGAGAGAGAGAGAAAGGCAGAAGTTTCGTGAGTGAAAAGCGGGTATATGAATGAGTTCGACGCAAGCTTGGTTAATATCTGAAGTGGAGAAAAAGACTTGAAGAGAAACACCGTAAACAGCAACAGAGAGAAAGAGGGGGAAGCTATGGGAAAAAAAGAGAGAGAGAGAGAGTGCCGTTTAGGAGAGAGAACAATGGCACTGGTGAAACGACACAAACTCCATACATACCTGCAGAATTCCACTATTGGACGCAATCTGGTTCACATTGGGTAGAGACCCTCCACGGTATGCACCAAGGTTTTGGGTAATGTGCAAATGTTTTTGAAACGCCCCCTGTCGTAGTATATACAAGTCATATATAAATATACAAGCCACGGACCTAGGGGTATTATCTTAGTAATATTATGTTAGGCGGTCTAAGAAGGGAGTTTTAAGTGTTAAAATAATATACCTGTCCACGAATTCTTTTATTACTATGTATGTATGTGTGGTATGTATATATATATAAAATTTGTATTAGTGTGTATACACAATATATATCTATATGTATACACACATATATATATATACACACATACAAACCATATATATATATATATATAATAATAATAATATAAATAATATATATATATATATATAACCTTTATTGTTTTTAAGGGTTCTTTTTTTAAAGAAAATATGAGAATGAAATACAATAAAATGCATCATTCGTGGACTGCTGTATTGCATGGAGACTATCTTCATGTTGGTGCTAAAACAATCAACCTGTTGAATAGTGAAAGAATATGCTATAATGGTGCCGGGGAGGAAAGCAGGAGGCCAGAATTTGCTTCACCAAATCGTCGATATCCATATGTACATACCACTCTCTCTCTCTCTCACATACACCAATATATATATATATATATATATATATATATATATATATATATACAAACACACCCACACACAGCATGTCACCATAAAAATATGTTTAATACAAACCCTCAGAAGTACTGTGATATTATTATTATATCAAGATAACCAACTTAATTTTAAATTACTACTATATAAACTAAGCAATAACGAGTATTACGAGATAAAAAAAAAAACAAATAAAATTTTATTTTTACATATATATTTTTATTTAATTTATGAATAATTAAAACGTTCAGAATCGACCAAATATAATCAATCTACAAGGATGATAGTGAATAATTGTTGCTGTTGTTGCTGAGTGCATATATTAGCTGGGGAAGGGGGTGACAGAGAAAGATGGGGGGAGGATGTCTACCTAATCGTGGCTTGGATTTGGTTTATGTATGTATCTAAAACCATTTTAAATCTTGTTTGCCACCAAGATGACGGTTTTATACACACACATATATATAGCGCATTAGATAGCACTAGTACTTTGTATAGAGATTATCTTCCGGGGACGTGATAATAATTTTGGTGGTGATGGAGTCGACGACTTGCTAGACCTGACCTCTTCAATGGGTTAAAGAAATGAAAAAAAAAAAAATCAGGTATTTATTTCTCGAGGTTAGCGAGTCGAGTCACGAATTTTGTCATACAGATCTAGTGCTTATTCGAGCGAGAAAACAGTACTTGCATGCCTACCTTCGTAAAATTGATATAACTATGAGAGGCGGGGAGGTGAGGGCTTGCAACTGTATCACTCAAGTGATTTATGTATATCTAGCGATCATTTTATAACACAATTATATAGTGAGAGTGTGTGTATGTGTGTGCAAAGGAGAGAAAGGAAAGCTCCGGAATGGTGCGACTGTTTGTGAGCACGCCAAGTGTAATAATATCTGTGTGTGTGTGTGTGTGAGAGAGAGAGAGAGATGGTATGTGTACGTGTGTGTATGGATGTGTGCAAGCATAGAGAGCAGTGTTAAGTGCTAAAGAGGGTGTCTGTGTCTGATGCCTAAGTCAGAATATGTGTGCATACAAGTGTGTGAGAGAGAGAGAGAGAGTGTGTGTGTGTCAGTTGAAAGTGGTCGGGAATTGCGAACGAGTCGTCGTGGCTGCCAGCAAGGCGACAAAATCTGGCTGCACAAAGTTGATGCCACCACTACCACCACCACCACTACTACTATTACTTGTATAATAAGAATGCCTGCACACAGTTCTAGATGTTCACCACCATTCAACACTGCAGAGCACACAACACAGATTGTATAAGACAAGCGATCTCCAAAACAGTGAAATGTTGACGATTTTAAACGTTGACGAGTGAAAACAAAATAGACGATGCGTACACTACAAGACGCACACACAATCTGTGTGTGTGTGTATATATATATATATATGACATACATACGTTCGAACACATACATAAACACGAGAAAGAAATATAGTAAAGGATTTTCTATATTATGTATTATACAGCTATCTTGTAATCTTTCTCTCTCTCTCTCTCACACACACACACACACACACAAACATGGATGCATATGCACCGGCGTAGATGTGTGGTTTAAAAATTCGCTTGACAACCACGTGGTTCAATGTTCGAACACACTCCTCATCAGCTTGGTTAAGGGCTTTGGACTGAAGTTGGTAAGCGTGCAGAAGTCAATGGTGTGTGTGTGTGTGTGTGTGTGCATTTATGTTTACACCTGTCTGAAATCTGTGTTGTGTATGTCTCGCACCGGTTCGACAAATAGTGTTCGAAGCAGTAATTACCGAGGTCGATTATGAAAGCATGGCCGTAGTTTAACGACTAAAATCAGTGACAGAACCTCTATAATATGTTCCGCAACAAATACATACATTACATACACACGTGTAATATCCGTATTAATTTGCACACAATTCATGTATGTGTAGTATATAACGTACGTGTATAGCAGATGCAAATATAATTACCACATATATATAACGTACGTATATTTACCGCACATACAAAAATGTTATATGCACATAGAAACATATATTGCATATACAATCATTTAACGGCAACGATGATATAAATTTTTAGATGCTTTGAGTCCACTATGTTTGTGAATTGCGGAGCATATATCTCACTTTGTTTATGCTATATGTGTGTGTCTATGTGCAAACATGCATGTAACCTCCTTGTATATACAATATATACATGCATATCACATAAATGTGAAATGTATGCATCTATATAAATGTGAAATGTATGCATCTATATATGTACATATAAAAAGTATACATTTATGTCCATATTACACACACTCCAGACGTGATACACCGATACTCTCTTCTGGTTACCATCGAACTCTTTTGTAGATGTTGCGATGACGGTGTATGTCAACACTAGATGTAAAGATTGGATATGAGATTGTTGGTTGGAGAGACCAAGTGTAACTATGTGCATGCCTCTTTTACTGTTTCCCTGGTTGTGCAGTGCATTTTCCCTCCATATCTTCAAGCAGTCTCCAGTCAGAGCGCCAACATGAACAGCAGGTAGTGATGTCTTCTTCAACTCTTAAAAGAGTTAATGTTACTCCTTTTAACACACATATGTATGTTCTTAAAAACATATCTGTAGATATAGGTCTAATGCCTATAACACAAGAGTGTGTGTATATGTATGGATATATATATATATATATAACATGCATATACAATATGAATATATACAAAAGGAGCTATGTATAATAATTATGTATGAAGTGTGCTGATGATAAGGACGTAAAACCATTTATTTCTACAGTGGAAGAAGTTGGATGGGAAAACGCGTAGAAAGTGTAATTTTAGTTCACTTGTAAAATATAACACTTAGCTTTGTTTTTAACGGAGGAAGAAGGCATCCAACAGCAATTTCCTACCTAAAATCAAGTTCAGCTAAGCAGCCCAGATGAGACGGAAAGTATTAACCTATCTGTACCAACAGATATTAGTAAAAGAAATACTGCTAGTAATAAACAAATAACTGAACAGCGCACAACCTATATACACATACAAAAGCAAGACCACATATCTAACGACTAAACAAACGAGCTAAGCCCGTACTTTGGTTTCGATTTACGATTTGTATTGACTATAAGTCCGTGCGTGGTAAAATACCTCGTTTTATATGGAAAGGCAGGCATTTACATCACAACCCTGTGTGCCTTATTTAATCCTGAAACGTTTAGCTGACAGTCTGCATGTTTATGTATAAAATATATGAGGACTCAAGGAAGGTGAGGTGGGGGTAGAAAACCTAACAGCGACGGGAGCAAAAAGGAGGATGGTTTCCTAAAATAGAGTTATCTCTCCTTAGGTAAACGTTATTACGCATGCATATACAAACACAAACACGTACGTACCTACCAACCCATATATATATATGTGTGTGTGTGTGTGTGTTTATATATATACATACATATACACATTGAATGTGCAAGAGACAGTGAGTGAGCGAGTACAAGTGTGTGTTTGTGGATGTGTTGGCACACAAACGTTGCGTTGAGAAGAGCTCTCCAATACATATATCACACGCACGATATATATATGTATATATATATATCTTAGTATAAACTACAGCAAAGCATTTTCGACTACAATAACTACAGCATCAACAACAAGTGCTCTAAGTTGGCAGTGATGGTTACTGAGAGCCGAGGTGGTGGTGACTCAAAAGAAGCACATTTAGAGATTTATAATAGACATTTAGACAGACTGACTAACATGCCAAACGGTTATTCACTCACACACGCCAACAATGTGCATCTCAAAAATTATATATATAAAGTTATATGGCCGCGTATATATGTTATGTATGAGTGTGTGTATAGAGCTGTTCCTTCCTAGTATTTAATTTCCTCCTCTTCTCTGTGTGTGTGTGTGTGTGTTCAGGAAAGATAGATGCGTGTTTATAGCTGTTTTTATACACAATCTTATACATACATAGGCTTCTAGTTCGAGTCCTGCAGGTAGCCTTCGAGCACTTTTTTTCTTTGTTGTTGCATCTAAGTTTTTTGTTAAAACTTATTATGATATTATTACACGTTATCATTTATAGCTGTGTCCACTTCGAGATTCACTCCTTAAAATGACTAAGTAACAGCATCCAACCCTCCCTTGTCAACACCGCTGTGATTGAGTCTATGTGTGTGTGGAGTGTACATATATGTATGTATTGTATGCATGTGTGTGCGTATATTTATAGATGTGCATGCATGTGTATATATATATATGTATGCGAGTGTCTGTGGGTGTGTGAGTGTTTGTTGTCAATTTCACGATAAGCGATGTGATGTGATGAGGAAATTAGGCGAGATGAGAAAAATAAAAACAAACAAACAAAATAATAAAACAACGATGTGAGATGTTGCTGAAGAAGAGATAACGAGATGTATGAGACGGTTTGTGATGAGATGATATGAACTGAGTGGAAAAGAAGACGAGAAAAAGATGAAATGACATGAGAGGAAAGTAAGATGAGATGAAGTCTGCAAAACAGAGGAAAATATAAATCAACACCAACTAATAGTAAAATTTGTTTGCTCGCTGATTTGTTGATTCTTTTTCATTTTTTATTCTTTTAATGTTTGCTTCGTTTTTCTCATTACGACAAATACACAGAACATCGCACATTTGTGTGCGTGTATGTATGTGTGTGTGTGTGTGTATATATATATACACGTACATATACACAAAATTACAGTCAGTGGAAAGGGGAAAAAATTGATTGAAACGTCATGACTTACCCTAGTAGCTCCCGAAACTTCACGCATAATAGCTTCGAAAGCAGCTGTCTCCTCTGCCTGCTTTTGATTATGTAAAGCTATCTTCTCACTGAACTTCCGTGGATTCGCCATGATGGCTGCAGACTTGTTATGATTCCAGCAATGCAGGCGATCTGACCTGGCTAGCCTCAGCCAATCATAAGCCTGCGTTTTGGTCATGTGTGTGTTCTCTGTGTACATGCATATGTGTGTGTCTGTTTGTATGCGCATGTGTGTTTTGTTGTCTGTGTGTGTGTGTGTATCTTTATCTATATGTGAATCTATGTGTTTTGTGTGTATGTATGTGTTGGTGTGTGTTTATCAGTAGTTCTATTTTGTACGTATGAATATGTCTGTGTGTGTTTGTGTAATTATTGCCTTATGTGTATGTATCTGTATGTGTATTTGTATTTTGTGTATACATGTATGTGTTTGTGTATATGTATAGATGTTGTGTGCAACAAAATAACAATAAGAAAAGAAACAAAACAACTTTTTAAAGAAATGTACAACAATCAAAACAAATAAAAATGAAACAAAACAAACAAAAAGAAAGCAGTACAATCGTTTCAAACGATTTACGATTCTATCTATGGAATTCTGTATAGCCAACAATTTTACTCATCAAACTTTGTTGTTTATTGAAACTAATACTTTTATTGCTATTAATTATAATAATGATAGTAGGCTACGGGTGGTGGACTAGTAGAATCAGTAGAGTATCGGACAAAATATATAACGCTATTTCATTACGGCTTTTTACGTTCTAAGTTCAAATCTCCGAGCTCGACTTCGCTTTTCATTCTTCCGGGGTTGATAAAACAAGTACCAGTTGCATACTGAGATTGAATTATACCTCCCTTGCACACACATACTCACATTTAAGACCGTGTGCCTGTGTAAGAGATCGATATTATTAGGTTATGGGTATGGGTTCGGGGTTTGGCTGATGGATTTGTAGAACGGAATCGGTAAAGTGGTAGAAAACATGAAATGTCTTTTGCGGTCTTCAGTTATTTCCCTTTATATTCTAAGCTCGAATCACGCCGAGGGTTGACTGCGCCCTTTTTGTCATTCAGTAGGCGCTAAAATAAAGTACCATTTAAGTACCAGTGCCGATTTAACCGACTAGTCCCCCTCTCACTGTCTGGCCACGTGTAACAAATTATTTTTGTTTTAGGTCTAAAAGCAATGGTTTAGTAGAATTGGAAGAACAGAAAACACACACACACACACAGACATACACACAGACACACACGCGCGCGCGCACACACACACACATACATACACGCACAAGAAAAAAGTACAACAGTTTCATATGATTGACGGTCCTAACTATGGAATTCTATACGATCTACAATTTTGCTCCACAAACTTATTTCCTTGTTTATCATCCTTGCGTCCATCAACAGTTGAAAAATGAATTAAAATTAATAAAAACAAAAACTAAATTAAATTTAGTAGAAATCTTGTTCTGTTATATTATGAATTCAGATCTCACTGAGATTGACTTCACAGCTGGATTTGACTTCATCTTTTATCCTTTTGAGGGTGGTGTGTCAATAAGTTGGGGCCCAATCAAATGCTGGACTGGATCATCATTATCATCATCATCTTCATTATCATCATTTAACGTCCGTTTTCCATGCTGGCATGGGTCAGACAGTTTGACAGGAGCTGACCTGCTGAAGAGCTGTTCAGGCTCCATGTCTGTTTTGGCATGATTTCTACGACTGGTTGCCCTTCTTAATGCTAACCCCTTTGCAGAGTGTATTGGGTGCTTTTTATGTGGCACCAGCACCTACAAGCCTGCAAGATCAGGGATGTTCAGCTGGAAGGGGTTGCAAGAGACAAGCCTGTATGCAAAGGCAACCACAATTTTACTTAGCTTCACATATCTTTTCAAACACAGCAAACCACCAGGAGTCTCAGTCACTTGTCCCTTCTGTGAGTCCCAACGTTTGTAGATCGTTTCTCACCACTGTGGTTTGAAGGAACATAAATGAAGTAGTTCTTACCTCAACTTGCAGTCAGGTACCGCCAGCAGATGGTTCAATTCTTAACACGTTTTGCCATGACCTCTCTTTGCCACATCTCACCTCTGTCACAGATAGCATGAACAAGAGGGAAACTTTTCTTCTCACTCGCTGATGTGACATCACCTCTTCTCTCTTCCAATCTTCCTTCCGTCACATGCCTCCCCCACTCCCGATCTAAAAAACACTGCTCCTCTTTTCTGTCTCATAATCGTCCATCCACCTGGCAGTGAAGACATGTTCCCTTAGAGATCTCTATAGAATCACAGGGCTGCTTTCCCTCTCCCCTTCATCATCAGAAGAACAATCACCCTTCGAATATCCAGGACATGATGCAACATTCCATCCACTGATACACTATTCAAAGTACTGATAGCAGTTACCTTTCCTTTTCCCCATTGCATTGTGTACTGAGCGTTTGGGGGCTTCACCCACACTTCGTCTCCAACCTGCACAGATGTAATCCCTTCCACCTCTATCTGCTGTGGCACCATGCTCAGGTGTCTTCATTTGTACTGGAATACGGCCCTGCGTGGGACTGACTCTTTTGCTTGCCCTACCCAGGGCAACATGTTATACCAGAAGACTGTCTCTATAGGGCAGATTTGTCCCCTTTCAGTGAAAGTGTTTTGGGAGGAGGGTGTTGACAATTTTCGGAAATTCCACTTAAATTCCTCTTAACTTTCAGGAAAATGAATATTTTTTCGTGAAATTTTCTACAAATATACCTTGATGTATGTACATTTCGAGCATGTAGGAATTTTGAAGGAAACAACTGCAGGTTATTTTTGAGAAGTGTTCCCCACTCGGTGGTGTTTCGGAGCAAGTCGTCCATATTTGTTTAATTTTTCTCTATTATGTGCATAAGTGCATCCATAGATTTCTAATGAAGTAATAGGCAGTGAAGAGAAGCCGTCATAAGAAAACTTTTAACTACCTCTAGCCCTTTCTCCCCCTCTCCCCACCTCTTGCTCTCTCAAACGCATACACATGCAAGTACACAATCATTCAGTAAAATATAACTCGTCGATATTTTGTAAATATACCACGATTTTCACTAGGGTGTTAGGGTTAGGGTTTTAGGGTCAGGGTTAGGGTTTAGGGTTACGGTTAGGGTTAGGATTAGTGTTACGGTTTTGGGGTCAGGGTTAGGGTTTTAGGGTTAGGGTTTAGGGTTAATGTTAGGGTTAGTGTTAGGATTAGGTTTAGGATTAGGGTTGGGTAATCATGCGGGTGTTAATCTGAAAAATTACAGATATGTGAAAAGTACCGACCCTGCCATCTATGTTAACTTCTTGCATACTTCCAGCCCAGACCAACATCATATCTCCTCCACTATTTAAGTATTACGTGTGAAAAATGAAACAAAAACACTCATGTCATTTGAACCGGAATCTCAAAAACATTGTTATTATTAAATTTATGCATTTCTAATCAATTTGGAGATATTTGTTATCGAGTTGCAGATTTTTAACAATGCATTTGGTGATTATTTGCTTTATTTCTTGGGCAAAATTTACAACTTAGAATAAAAGAATAAAATTATTATTTCATTCAAAAATTGATGAGCTTTGTTTTTAGAAATGGTAAATATTTTTTCTAACTGTATTTGCTTGAAAAAACATACTTTTCTTTATATTAAGCAATTCATTATAATTACTTTTACGATGTGCCTAAATAAAAACCATCGTTATAGATCAGCATTTCTCAACCTTTTTC
>NC_068992.1:64097968-64101234 GCF_001194135.2 Octopus bimaculoides
ATATATATATATATATATATATATATATATATACATATGTTTGTTTATATAGGAATGTGTATATATCAGTTTATATAGGAATCAGAAGCATACCCCTTTGTAGGAAAGATAGGTAGTGCCAGGCTAAAACTAGATTATAATTAATGATTATTAAATATATAAAAAAAGCAAATGAATGATGCATTCAAAACTTCTTTAATGCATGGAATTCAGTATAGAATTTAGTAAATGGAAACTAATTTGATATTATAAAGGCACAATTTCTGATGCCTTTTGAGCTGAAAGTACATACTAGCACACAACATTATTAATCCATATGCTATGAATGAACATCCAAAATGAAATTAATATTTTGCTATGAAGGCAAAAATTAAACAGCCTCATCTCAGATGCTCAGTATCATTACAAGTGAATAGTAGTATGTGCTTGTGTGTTTATAGCAAAATTGGGTTAATTGAGCTAATTTATTTAACAGACAATATATCTCATGATAGTGTATAAAGTACTAGTAGTGGATACTAGTATAAAACAATAATAATGAATTCACTCAGCTTTTTTCTTTTATACCTGCAGATGTATATCATCTTCCTCTTTGTCATCGTTATTGTTGTCGCCGTCATCGTCGTCAACATCTTCGTTTAACATGTATCCTCCATGTTGGCGTACGTTGGGAAGTTCGACAGGATCCAACAAGTCAAAGGGCTGTGTTGAACTCCAATGTCTGCTTTGGCGAAGATTTACAACTGGGTGCCCTACCAAATTCTAATCACTTTACAAAATTGCCCTTAATGTTTTTTTTTTCATGCTACAGGTGCTAGTGGGGTCACTAATTAGCTTACAAGATGAAACCTCTCTACTAAGTAGGGAGTGCAATATTGAGGGAGGTGCCTTTATGCCAGGTCTTAAGTCCTAGAGTCAGCTTATTCAACTAAAATTCTTCAAGACGGTGCCCCAGCATGGCTACAGTCCAATGACTGAAAAAGTAAAAGATAAAAGAATGTGTGTGTGTGGATGCATGCTGTGAGTGTGTGTGTTTGATGTGCATGTGTGTGTATGTGTGTGTGAGTGTGTATGTGTGTGTGAGTGTGTGTGTGTTAGGTTAGAAAGAAAATGCAGTCACATTTTAAGATGGTAAGAAATAAATACTTCTTTAGTTTTAATTGATACATTTAATCAAGATAGCATTGCTCCTTTTTATTAATAACATAATCCCTTTTATTTGGCAAATTGTTGATCCTTTGGACATGAAATTCTTCAGGTTCCAAAGCAAAGAAACATTCAACATCATTTTTAACTTCTTCACAATTAATAAACTGTTTTCCCTCCAAATAATGCTGCAATGATCTGTTCTGTGGTAAGAAGCTTGCTCCCCAACCACATGGTTCCATGGTTCAGTCCCACTGTGTGGCACCTTGGGCAAGTGTCTTCTACTATAGCCTCAGGCCGACCAAGCCTTGTGAGTGGATTTGGTAGACAGAAATTGAAAGTATCCCATCATATATATATATATATATATATATATGTATATGTATATGTATGTATGTATTTGTGTGTCTGTGTTTGTCCCCCTCCCACCATCGCTTGACAACAGATGTTGGTGTGTTTATGTCTCCATTACTTAGCAGTTTGGCAAAAAGAGTCCGATGAAATAAGTACTAGGCTTACAAAGAATAAGTCCTAGGGTCGATTTGCTCAACTAAAGGCGGTGCTCCAGCATGGCCACAGTCAAAATGACTGAAACAAGTAAAACAAAATAAAAGAATAAATGATCTGAAAAGATGATTATCATATGGAGCAAGATCAGAGAGGATGAGGCAAAACTGCCATATTTAGTGTCATATTCTTTTCCCTACTTATTTGATCAATATGTGGTAGCAAGCTGGCAGAATCGTTAGCAGGCCGGGCAAAATGCATAGCGGCATTTCATCAGTCTATACGTTCTGAGTTCAAATTCTGCCGAGGTCAACTTTGCCTTTCATCCTTTCGGGGTTGATAAATTAAGTACCAGTGAAACACTGGGGTCGATGTAATCAACTAGTCCCCTCTCCTAAAATTTCAGGCCTTGTGCCTTTAGTAGAAAGGATTATGAGCAACACCCCTTACAACTTGACAAATGATGGCTACGTTTGTTTTGCAAGTTTTTGTTCAATGCTTCCAATTGATGACAACATTTCTCTGAATTAGATGTTTCATGTTGATTTTGCCCTTCATGACAGATGACATCACAGCATAATATCTTTCATATGCAATCCTGGTTTGGGGTAATTCTTACTTTTTTATTGAGTGCTAACCATTTGTTGTTTCCATTGGACATGGTTACAGAGGCCTCACTTGACAGCATTTGTGTTGATTCAGTCCAGGAAAGGTTCAATAGCCAGTCTACTCGTCAATGTCAAGAAGAGAGCAACTCTTTGTTTAAAGCTGAGAAGCACTCAGTTGACAAGGGATCCACTGACCAAGTTGAGATCATCATCATCATCATCATCATCATCATCGTCATCGTCGTCGTTATCATCATCATCATCATCATCATCATCATTTAACATCTGTTTTCTATGCTGGCATGGGTTAGATTGTGTGATTGCATATAGTAAGCCAGAGAGCTGCACTGGCTCCTGTCTGTTTCGGCTTAGTCTCTGCAGTTGGGTGTCTTTTCTAATGTTAACCACTCCGCAGAATGTACCAGGTGCCTTTTACACATCACTGGCACAGGTGCCTTTTATGTGCCTTTTAGTTGTTTTATGACTGAAGTGTGATTTGAACTGAACTGTTTTGCTAATTCTCATGCAGTATGTTTAGAATTTTCCGGAACTATGATTTTCAGAAGCTCAATATTGGCAGAACTTGGCCATCCAGATTGAGGGGAATTTACAAGAGAAAAATTTCCCAAGGGAAATTGGTCAAACCATTGTTGAAATGTCTGGACACTTAAAGCTTCATTTCCGTAGAAAGAATGAATACTCCTTACCACTTCCATTGCTGAAGAATGCCTTTGGAATTCACACAGCATGAAGTATGTGATATGGGTCTGATCTAAACTCATTTTAAAAGGGCAAAATCGATATGAGTTAGCTATTTTGGCATAAAAAAAATTTCAAAAAAAAGAAAAAAACAACCAAATATTAGAATATAAAATTAATACTTATTCTATGTAAGTATTGAAAAGGTACTCTCAAAGTGGCTGAGTCAAAAATCTGACAGGATTTTCTTTCTAACCTAATACATACATATATACATACATACATATATATATATATATATATATA
>NC_068992.1:64102198-64105841 GCF_001194135.2 Octopus bimaculoides
TATATATATATATATGTATGTATGGATGTATGTATAAAGATAAATTAAATATAGCAATATTCTATTGACAATCCAATAATTTATTTATATTACAATATTACATTAAATACTATGAATATAATATATAACATAACATAGTATATAAACAATTATAAAAACCGTAAAAGGCCAACAAATTGTTTCGACTTAAATATATATTTTTTCTGATAAACATAATCACTGTTCCATTATATATAAGTAGATTCAGGGTCCTTTGTTCAGAAAGTACCAGTGAATTGAATGTCTAACACACCCCTTTGAAGGATTTCTTTTCATCAGTTTGTTACTATATATATATATATATAGTCGTGCTACTTCAGGCTGATGACGAGCAAAGACTCAGAAACATGTCCCTGAATGCAGGCTAGGCTGGGTGGAGGAGTTTATCTCCCCCTCGCAAACATAAGGACACAGGAAATGTGTCAAGGCCGACAGGAAGCGGTCCAGCTTCCTAGGGCTGAATAGCAGTAGTATATTCCCTTATTGGGACTGTCACGTTAAGTTGGTAGTATACAACTACTTTATATATATATATATATATATATATTAATATATATATATAGGGGTGCAAATATATATATATAAAGGTGCAAATATATATATAGAGGGGTGCAAAAGTAGGTATACAGTAAGTATCACATCAATGTTATAATACTTGATTCATTAAATTAATTAGCCTCGTTTTTGATATTTTCAGTGTCATTAATCTTAATAATACATTTATCATAATTATAATAATACTTCTGTTGTAACTTTTAATTTTTTTGATGAAAATAAATGAATATTGTACAGGTTTTCTGTTTCATGTAAATCGTGGAAGGCAGATGTTAAATGATGATGATGTATGGATGGATGGATGGATGGATGATGGGATTAGAGGTGAGTTATCTCACCTGGTGCTTTTGGGGAGTATTCTCCTCCAAACCATTTCGCAGCCTACTGGCAAATACACCAGTTTTATGTGTTAAGTATATGTGGTAGATAACATTTATATATGCACACACACACACATATATATTCGATAGGCTTCTTTCAGTTTTCATGTACCAAATCCATTCACAAAGCCCAGAGCTATAGTAGAAGAAAATTACCCAAGGTACCATGCAATGGAACTGAACATGAAACCATGTGGTTGGGAAGCTAGCTTCTTACCACACAACCACACCTGAAGTTTATACAAGACATACCAGTAATATATCAAGAATCTAATAAACCATTTATACCTCCTTCTCTCTCCCTCTCTGTCTGTCTGTCTGTCTCTCTCACTCTCTCTCTCTCTCTCTCTCTCTCTCTCTCTCTCTCTCTCTCTCTCTCTCTCTCTCTCTCTCTTTCTCTCTGTCTGTCCTTACAGAACGAATTGACCTTGTGCTCAATCAGAAGAAATCAATGATATTTTCCTATGAGGAAGTTAACAGTTGAGACAGTAATGTCACTGTCTGGTGGGGAGTAGGCAGGGAAAGGGGCATGTTTGACTTGACCCATTTGAAGTAAATATTGATTTCTTGCAGATGTAAGGAGGGTGAGGTGAGTGGGGGGATGCAACAACTGAAACCAGATTGTTTGATGTTTAACTAAATTTATTTTATTTTATGCATAGTATTTATACATACATACATACATGCATGCATACACACACATATATGCATGTGTTTTGTATGTGTGCATGTATGTATGTATGTATGTATGTATATATATGTGTGTGTGTGTGTGTGTGTGTGTGTAGTTTCCTTTTTTTTCTGCAAGAGTAGGAAGGCTAAGTTTAGTTAAGAGGACAGAGATGGTTACAACTTGATGGTGGGGTAAAGGGTGAAAACCAGGTCAAAGTTTTGACTTGTCTGTTATTTTATCTCTTCTCTGCAACTCTATCCACTCCAGGCTAATGAAGGGACAGTCCCTATGTAGTCGTTTGACCAGCTAGAAATAGCAGCCAAATCTCCTTCAAGTCACTGCTTACCATCTTAAAAATGTCCATATTAGATAATGTGGTCTTGGGTTCATTGTACTTAGGAAAAATTGAGGATGGTCATGGTTGAAATGCCTATGATTACACTTGTCAACAAGTATTTTTCATCAAGCAAATGTCAAGGTGTACTTAGTGTGGTTTTAATGCTGATTTCAAATATACAATTAGTTTTTTGACATCACGTACAGTTTTCAAGATGAGAAAGTTTTTCGGTTTTAGCTCATGCATTATATAGAAATTCCAATTAATGACGAGTATGCATGTATTTCATTTACATTATGGAAACATACCTTTAAAATAAACTACATTATTCATTGCTGCATAGTTCAGAAGCATTATTTCATCACCTTAAATTAACCAATCAAGTTTTGTCTGATGAAATAGGTATTTCAACATCTCAAATTGTCCAGTCTTAAATTGGTCTGATGAAATATTTCATCATCACAAATTCAATATAAGTATAATTGTTTGTATTTATTTCCTTGCTTGTTTTACAGTGTTAACAATGTCAAGAAACCGTCCTGATGTGTTTTGTTATGTCTGTGGACATAAGTCCATACCTTTTGCCATTCCAATGATATGGAGGGGGCCGAAAGACCATCTCAATGACTTATTTTTGCAAAGTAAATGCCACAGGATTTTCTATGAAGAATAAACACAAAATTGTGTATCCCGATTTGGATTCTGCAATGAGATCTGCTCCTCACAATGGAAGTTTGCCAATTCCAGTTCCACCAGATGGTGGCATTGAAATATCAGACGATGATGCTGACTGTCATGAAAGTGCTGCTGAGGAAGATTACATGGCTGATGGCAATAGCTTTGAACCTCAGAAACTTTCCCAAAATGAACTGAATGACCTTGTCAGAGACCTGTCCCTCTCAAAAGATAAAGCAGAACTGTTGGCATCAAGACTGAAGGAAAAGTACCTGCTAGATCATGGTGTTTGTATAACTTACTTTTGGCAGAGAAATATGGTCCTACAAACGTGTTTTTCTGATGAAGGCCCGCTTTGCTTTTGCAATAACATCGATGGACTTTTCGAATGTTTATCACAAAATCATGATCCTGCAGAGTGGCGTTTGTTTATTGACTCTTCAAAATGAAGTTTAAAAGCTGTACTTCTCCATAATGGTAATTTGAAGCCCTCCATTCCTATTGCACACTCTGTTCATCTTTATGAATCATATGAGAATATAGATCTTTTACTTCATCTTATTCTCACAGCTACACTCTCAAAGCATCCTCCGCCAGTACTAACTTGATCACCTAGATAACAGAAGCTATCTACTATCGCTAGCTTGCTCTCCTGGCAGTTGATAGAATCTATTTTCTGCACATTTTCAGCGTTTATTGTACCTGTGCATCTTCCAGATACAAACGCTAGTTTCCCTGTTAACCCTCTGCTGCTGCACCCTTTATGTGCCCAAAGCTTACACTGGGTGCATCTTATGGAGTTTCTACCTACACCTTTTCTACAGATTAAGCAGGGCCATCATCTACCTGAAGAGATTTGTGATTTGTCTGCCTCAGAAAAATAGAACTCAAAATATGAGTATATGTATATTTTTATTAATATTTAGCAGAAGCAACAGAGTGACTCAAGATCTGAGTGTTACAGGTCTGCTAAATATTAATAAA
>NC_068992.1:64106428-64110868 GCF_001194135.2 Octopus bimaculoides
TAACTGATCTTCTTGTATTTGCTTTTAACTAAGGCCAGGAACTTTTCGGTACCTCCTCGCAGACATCTCCAGCTACAGATCCACATCACCACTGCTGTTGCCACCACCACCGGAACCACCACCACCACCGCCACCGCCGTCGCTGCTGCTACCACTGTTGCACTCATCACTGCTACCAGTACCTGCCAACCACTGTTATCACCTCTGACCCTGTCACCACCATGACTACTACTACTACTACCACTACTACTACTGCTGCTGCTACTACTGCTGCTACTTCTACTACAATTACTGCTACTGCTGCTACTACTACTACTACTACTACTACTGCTGCTGCTGCTACTACTAGCGCTACTTCTACTACTACTACTACTATTACTACTACTACTAGTACTAGTATTACTACTATTACTACTACTACTACTGCTGCTGCTACTATCACTGCTGCTGTTGTTGCTGCTGCTGCTACTACTACTACTACTACTACTACTACTACTACTACTACTACTACTAATAATAATAATAATAATAATAATAATAATAATAATAATAATAATAATAATTATACAACTGCTCTCGTCTACCATTGACATCATCATCATCATCATCATCAGGATGTGACAAGTATTATTGCTTTGTGTCTGTGCTCACACACGTGCACGTGTGTGTGTGTGTGTGCTCGCACATGCGCATGCGCGTGTATGTGTGTGATAGAGGTTGTTTAAACCCAGAATAACCCTTATGAAGAAGGCTTATGATCTATGGCATTCTGACCATGACCACCCTGTCATTTCAGGAATACGAAAGAATATATTACCTACGGTGTCCTATCCTTATGTAAGATGCTCGGGTGTGATGTGAGGGAGATTTAGCTGCTATTTCTAGCAGGTTGAGAGATATGGACAAGCTTCAGCATTCACTCGGTGTCTGACGGTGAGCATGAGTAAATGGGTTGCCTGCCTGTGCATTAGATATGATATGTATGTTTGTGTGTGTGTACGCATGTGTGTGTGTACGCATGTGTGTAAGATAGTGGGTCTACCAGGGTATAAACAGTAACCCTGTTGTTCTGATAACTGGGATGACTTCATTCTAATGATGTACCACTTTAAGTATGGATGGTGGTGGGTGGTTTTTGATGGTAACTGGGACAATATATCATACACATACGCACACACACACACACTCACATAAGTGTGTGTGTATATGAGGTATATATATATATTATATGTATATGTGTATGTATGTATATGTATATATATATATATATATATATATATATATATATACATACATATGTATTACATATGTATGTATACATATATGAGAAACCATGGTGCCAAAGCTGACATTAGGGCCTGATGCAGCTCTGCAGCGCATTGGACCCTGTTAAATTGTCGAACCTTTGTCCCTACATGGAAAAACAGATGTTAAATAAGGATGATGATGATGATGATGGTGATGAAACATAAAGTACTCTTATGCCATCATATCATGTAACTACTCAGAACACTCCTTAAAGTGTGAGAAGTTTTTGGCACAGGCATTTTGGCGCTATCTATTTGGCATTCCTAATTCAATGCTGAATTTAATTGACATCAGATATTTAAATATCTCTCTCTTTCTCTCTCTCTCTCTCTCTGAATTCATATGTCTGAATATATTTCTCTCTCTGTGCATGAGAAGAGAGAAGGTGTTTATTTCAGTTGTGTCCAATTAATAATATAAAAAAGTAAAAGATATGCAATGAATATAAATAAATATGTATATAAAAGTAAAAATATACATATATATACATATAAAAAAAAAGGTACGATGTGTGAATAAGAATTAAATAAGAATTAGATATAAATAATATATATAAATATTAAAAAATTTCTGTTAAGAGTAAGTTACTTGAGGTTGTTGATTCGTTCATCTACCTTGGAAACTCTGTACCAAATGGTGGAAATCTTAATACAGAAACATACCTGTGAATTCAAAGGGCAGTAAAAGCATTTGGTATATTGGAGTCACACTTTGGTGCCAGCAACATATATATAAGAATACAAAGCTGGCTCTTTACAAATCATTTGTCTTACCATCCCTGTTGTATTCTTGTGAAACATGGGATTGTTATGAAAGGCATTTTAAATTGTTAGAACAATTCCACCATAAATACCTTCATCGCATTTTAAACATTAAATGGAGTTCTTTTACTTCAAACACAGATGTCCTTGCATCTGCAGGCATCACCTCAATTAAAGCTATGATTTTGAGGAACAAAATGAGATGGTGTGGCCATATTGTTTGAATGGCGAATGAATGCATGCCGAAACAGCTGTTTATGGTGAGCTTGCAGAGGGGAAACATTATTGGTATAAACCTAAGAAAAGGTTTAAGAGTGGCATATGGACTACTATGAAATCATTTGGAATGGATCCAGAAGACATAGAAGCCCTTGCTTCAGATTGAGTTGGATGGCAAACAAAGGTGTGGAGTGGAGTGACAGCATTTGAAGAGGCCAGGATAATGCATGTAAGACTCAAAAGAAATCTAGGGAAGAATGTTACGATTGAGAAGGTGAAGGACAATGAACTTTTTGTGCACACAGTTTGTGATAGATCAGGCCTTTCTTTTTGCTGGGCTCAAATCTCATCTGTGAACCCATGGAAAACGAACCTCCACCAACTATTCTGCCTTATATGTCTGTGTACACCTTTGAATGTAATGTATGCCAGGAGGTTTGCAAATCTAACGGAGGCTTCAAAAGACATTTTAAGATCCACAAAGATCAGAACTTATCTGCAGCTCTTGGTGGTTCAAATCGGATGTGCAATCTATGTGGGTGTCTTTTCAGAACATTGTCTGGTTTAAAAAGCCACATCAGATACCATGATGGTGCTAAAGAGTAGGTACAGGACATGGTCAAACTTTACATAAGGAGCAGACAACCACCACACACACAGAGACATACACAGACACACAGACACACACACACACACACACACATATATATATATATATATATATATATATATATATATATATATATATATAAACATATATATATAGATGTATATATATATACATATATAAATATATATATGTATATATATACATATATATCATCATCATCATCGTTTAACGTCCGCTTTCCATGCTAGCATGGGTTGGACGATTTGACTGAGGACTGGTGAAACCGGATGGCAACACCAGGCTCCAATCTGATTTGGCAGAGTTTCTACAGCTGGATGCCCTTCCTAACGCCAACCACTCAGAGAGTGTAGTGGCTGCTTTTACGTGTCACCCACACGAAGGCCAGTCAGGCGGTACTGGCAACGGCCACGCTCAAAATGGTGTATTTTATGTGCCACCCGCACAAGAGCCAGTCCAAGCAAACTCTTCAAAGCTTGCAGTCCAATGACTGAAACAAGTAAAAAATAAAAGATAAGAATTGTGTGGTTCTGAACTAATGTGAAGAATATGGAGAAAATGTTAAGTGTTTGGGTGAATGATATGTCACACTGTCACCTGTCACTCTTTCAAGCCATATTAACCAATAAAAGTCATTAAATTTATTTAAACAGTGGAAACAAAAAGAAAATGAGAAAGTCATTCCAATGCTTTGTTGTTTGTCGTTGATGGAATGGAAAGTTCAAGAAATGGTTTAATCTCCATAGTATTTGAATAACAGGAGAATCAGCAGCTACTGACATCTAGGCTGCATCAGAATTTCTTGCACAATTGAAGAGACAAATATCAGCTGAATTTTGTATTGAATGTAGAGAAATACAGGTTGTTGGGGAAGCAGTTAGGGTTTAAAACTCTTATTTTAAAAGAGGCAAGATGGGTGCTTGGGTTTAAAGGTGCAAAAGAGTCTTTCATATTGTTCTTAGGAGCAGATGCTTCTATAGGTGCAGGCATGACTGAATGACCAAGAAGTTCCTTTTGAGACTATGTGAACTATGCGATTAGGGGTTCACTCTGGTGATCATTGCATTTTTCGATTCTTTGCTTAATTTTTCTTAAAGATCTAGCGGAAATCTTGCGTGGTGCACTGGATCTTATTCTATTTTCAACAGTTCCCGATTTTTTTATATCTTTGAATAAATGAAGATATGGTAGAAAATGGAATACAAAGGGTCTCTGATATTTTCCTGTAACTTTTACCTACTTTCCACTGTTCAATAATTAAGTTTTTCACTGAATTTGTGAATTCTTTACTTTTCGCCATTATTACGACACTACTTTATGTTGTCTCAGTGCTGTTAAAAATGACCACTGATAAGATTATTGGAACAAACGAGAAAGTTCTAGTAAAAAAAAAAAATATTTTAACAATATTTTGTGGCATAGAAACTCATAAATTAATTCTGTACGAATACTTTTTTCACCCCTAAATATTTATAATTGTATATAAATTCATTAGTTACTATAATTTATTAGTTTCTTTTGCAT
>NC_068992.1:64110949-64112331 GCF_001194135.2 Octopus bimaculoides
TCTTAGTTTATGCATGTGTATGCAAATATAGTATTGGTATATCCCATTGATGTTCATTAGAAATTAAATAAATAAAGAATTTTGACATGTACGAATATCTATTTCCTCCCACTGTATATATATATATATATATATATATTGCATGATTGTGTATACATATATATATATATATATGTATGTATGTCTTTTCTATATTTTAATTATTATAAATCTTCCACTGAGGAGGGAGCCGGTTTGTAACAAAGATACAAGGCTCCATCTTTGGGATGTAGTTAACACAGACATATTCACATTTGGAACTTGAGAAAAGTCTTGCATATTTTTATTGTTCCACTCACAGATTGCACTTGTAATATACAAATTAGCCGGTCCATTTCTCTTTCTGAAAATCCCAGTTTATCCAGATTCTCCTTTAAGCATTTACTAACAAAACCTAGTGCTCCCATTATCATTGGTATGAATATGAATTCATAATCTGAGTATAGAAACTGGAGATTTCAAAGCTGTTGTCCATAGATATCCTTTTTCCTTTGATTTTCAGAGATATGCATGTATGTATGTCATTATTCAGTTTATCTAAAAATTTCTTGCCAATAGAGAAAGAACTGGTTTCTAACCTAAATCCAAGGTTCCTTCATTGGAATTTCAACATCAACAACAGGGTACTTTTGTATGTATGAATGTATGTATGTATGTATGCATCTATGTATGTATGTGTGTGTCTTTATGTCTGCATTTGTCCAGCACCACTGCTTGACAACAAATGTTGGTGTGTTTACATCCCTGTAACCTAGCAGTTTGGCAGATGTGACTAATAAAGTACCAAGTTTTAAAAAGTCCTGTTTGACTAAATATCTTCAACATACATACGCACATATACACAAAGGGGGAAGTGTGTGTGTGTGTGTAGACATTTGCTTTCTGTGTTTATAACTACTTGTTTTCTCACTGTCTTACCCCACCCACTCTCTTCATCATTGTCTTATGTCAACAAACACATATACTCCCTCACATTTTGGTTCATACATATATACAAGTACACATGCACATACACACATTGAAGTTTCTGCGTATTATCTATAAGCCACTCCTCTATTTGTGTGTGCTTGTGTAGATACATACATACACACATACATACATACATATATATGTATATATATGTACACACCTATACATAATATATCTACATACTTGCAAAAACACACACACACACACATACATACCCACACAGAGAGACACACATTCTTCTTTTACTCATATATAACAATCACTTGTATCTACACATTTCTCTCTATTTCCCTGTCTTTCATATACATGTATATATATATATATAAATACACACACACACACGTGTATATATATATATATATATATATATATAT
>NC_068992.1:64112428-64114797 GCF_001194135.2 Octopus bimaculoides
TATATGTATATATATATATATATATGTATATGTGTGTGTGTGTATATATATATATACATATATATATATTCACACACACATATATATATATATATATATATATATATATATCTTATATACATATACATATGTGTATATACACACACAGACACACAGAGGTACACATTACACACACTTCATATAGTTTCCCTTTCAATGACATATCTTATTCACACATCCATCAAATAAAAACATTCACATGAGCAAATCACCACCACCACTACTACCACCACCACCACCATCATTGTCACCATTTTATATCCGCCTTCCATGTTGGCATATGTTAGACAAGTCATCACATGGCACATGTTATTTTTTGAGGGTTCTACTGCTCCCAAAGACTGACTATCTATCATACATGTTATTTCTCATGGGTGCCATTGCTGGGTGTCCTTCCTGTTACCACCCACTAAATTCCAAAGTGTACTGAATGTGCTTTCTTGTAGTACCAACAACACAAAAGTACTCAGAAACTCAAGGCACGTAGAGCAAGGAGGGGGATAAGAGAAGGGGGATAAGAGAAGGGGAAGCAATGACAGCAGAAAGGTTCGAAATGGAAAGTTGAGTGGATGGGATGAGCAGAAATGCCTGGCAGCAGAATACAATGAGATTGAGAAGAGGAGAGAGTGATTTTTTTTCTACTCTAGACACAAAGCCCGAAATTTTGGGGGAGAGGGGCCAGCCACTTAGATCAACACCAGTACACAACTGGTACTTAATTTATCGACTCTGAAAGGATGAAAGACAAAGTCGACCTGGAATTTGAACTCAGAACGTAAAATACCGATTCTTGCAAGAAAGACCCTACTTTGAAAACAGAGAGGAAGTTGTCACAGATCTTGATCAAAAACAAGGATCACTTTACACCAATGAAGTACAGACATTTGACTCAACACTACAGTAAACTGCCACACATGTACGGTCTTCCTAAGATTTACAAGGATGATATTCCATTAAGACCTATAGTGAGCTGTAGAGGTTCAGCATGTCATCCACTAAGTTATGGGGATGTAAACATGCCACCATCGGTTGTCAAGCGATGTTGTGGGGGACAAACACAGACAGACAAACATACACACACACACATACATACATACATCATCATCATCATCATCATTGTTTAACGTCCGCTTTCCATGCTAGCATGGGTTGGACGATTTGACTGAGGACTGGTGAAACCAGATGGCTACACCAGGCTCCAATCTGATTTGGCAGAGTTTCAACAGCTGGATGCCCTTCCTAACGCCAACCACTCAGAGAGTGTAGTGGGTGCTTTTATGTGCCACCGGCACGAAGGCCAATCAGGCGGTACTATGTATATATATATATATATATATATACATATATACGACGAGTTGCTTTCAGTTTCCGTCTACCAAATCCATTTACAAGGCTTTAGTTGACCCGAGGCTATAATAGAAGACACTTGCCCAAGGTGCCACGTAGTGGGAATGAACCCGGAACCATGTGGTTGGTAAGCAAGCTACTTACCACACAGCCACTCCTGCTGTTCATAT
The DNA here is from genome assembly GCF_001194135.2 of Octopus bimaculoides. Lineage (NCBI taxonomy): Eukaryota > Metazoa > Mollusca > Cephalopoda > Octopoda > Octopodidae > Octopus > Octopus bimaculoides. Next base: position 64,113,985 of record NC_068992.1, read on the forward strand.
TAATTTCACATTAAACTCCTGCGCCTATACTCATATTTTGAGTTCTATTTTTCCTGTTTGCACCAACATACCTATAAAGTAAAGCAATTACAGTGTAGAAGACACCTATTAGCCATTCAAACACACACAAAGTCTGCATTTATTATAATCACCTGTCAAAACTTTTCTTGCACCAACTACGACCTGGTCATTGACACAGTTCCATTTATATATATATATATATATATATATATATATAGCCCATTTTATTAAAGCTGAAAACATTCACAAACTGTTATATACTATTTTTGCGAGATTTTAATAAAGAAATATTTTACTTTATTTTTGGTTTTCTGTCCCTATGTGCATACTTGCATTGTGTTGCATGTGTGTGTGTTGCATGTGTGTGTATAGTTGTTTGCAGATAGATAGATAGATAGATAGATAGATAGATATGCGTTCCCAGGATTCCTAACCACCAGATAGATAGATGGATAGATGCAAAAACAACGGTCACTCTCTTGGTTCGTCAAGCAGAGAAAGTATCCCCCCCACACACACACACTGACGACTTCTCTGATAATCGATTCGTGTTTGTCATGGAATTTTCGAGTAAGAAAACAGCAGGTGGTTCCTTCCGTTTTTTTTTTCCTCTGGGTATTTTCCCAAGACTCTATCTTGGGCGTGCGTCTTTTACTTCGGCCACAGGTCGACCAGTACATTGTAGGTGGAGTTAACTGACAGAAGCCGTGTAGTGGTAGTACGTCGTGCATTTGTGTTTGGTGTATACACGGGCGCTCGCGCGCACACACACACACACATACACACACACAC
>NC_068992.1:64114807-64116500 GCF_001194135.2 Octopus bimaculoides
ACACACACACACACACACACACACACACACACACACACATGCACAGAGGCGTTCCTAGAGAGTAAAGTTGAAAATTATAAATATCTACTTACGCCCAATCCTATAATTTCTTCCGATGTGTATATCTGAGGCATCGTAGATCATAATTCAATAAAATTGAATAAAATAAAATAAAATAAAGCATGGTGGAGAAGAACGTACGAATTCTACCCACTTCTTTTACGTATTTTTCAGTTTCAACGTTTTTACGAAAACTTTTTCTCAGATTTATGTTTTAAGAAGTCACACATGTTTTTGAATAATTATAATCTCAAATGTTTAAAGCATAAAAGAGAAGAGTTTTTCAAACGACAGTAACAACTGAAAAGTTGCGGAAAAAGGTGGTTGTATGATAAAAAAGAACACCTTCATCTTTTTTTAACAGACTCTTTTGATAGACTTCTTAACAAACGAAGAAATTACTTTGTGTGCACTGAATAATTTCCAACTCCATTTCTATTGTCACCTATCTATCAATTTATCGATTCGCAAGCGTGTCTATGTGGTAAGAAGTTTGCTTCTCAACCACATGGTTCCGAGTTCAATCCCACAGTGTGGCGAATCCAGGTGAAAAAAAATACGGGGATTTTGTCCGGAGATGGGGCGGTTGTTCGCAGGGGATTTGTCTGGATCCCATAAATTAATTGTGACTTTTTTCCTAGCCAAAATTGTGACTTTTTTTTGTGACTCTATTACCAGTCATCCGTGTAGCACCCTGGGCAAGTGTTTTCTGATATATAGCTTCGGCCCGACCAGTTTTCTGTGAGTTTATAAGGTAGGCAGGAATTATGGTTAAATATATAAATTCCATGCTCTAAAGTGATACCAGTTGTTTACCTGTTCGTTCTTTCATTCCACTCTGTGTGTGTGTGTGTGTGTGTTTCCCCCCACTACCATCCGCTTCACAACCAGTGTTGTGAGAGACAGATACAATAAGTATCAGCCTGAGAAAAAAGAAGCGTTGGGGGTCCTTTTGCTCGAATAGACCCTTCAAGGGGTTACTTTAGCATGGTCGCACCCGAATAAGTGAAACTAGTAAAAGACAAACCGTTTATGGACGATGTTTAGTTAATAGAAATGTGGAGGAGAAAGTGAAAGGAAATGCCAAAGAGACGAAGTATTTATGATGTGAACGTATAGAAGAACAGTTAGGAACGGAAGAAGGGAGACAGCGAGAGAGAGAGAGAGACCCAAGCAAAGGTGGAAGCCGAGTGAAGGGGAAAAGAAAGCGAAAGAAGAGAAGGGTTGTTGGGGGTTGGCAAAGGGATCGGGAAGGAAGGAAGAAGATTTCACGGTACGACACCTAGAACCTAGGGAAAGTCGACAGTAGGAGTAGTCAAGTGTTAGCAGAAGCGTAGCTAGGTTCGAAAGTTAGAGGGAACGAACACACACACACACACACACACACAGACACACAAAAACGTGCCATTACACATATTCTTTTATTCTTTTATTTATTTCAGTAATTTGACTGCGGCCGTGCTGGAGCACCGCCTTCAGTCGAAGAAATCGACCCAAGGACTTATTCTTTGTTAGCCTAGTACTTATTCTATTTGGTCCCTTTTGCCGAACCGTTAAGTTACGGGAACGTAAACGCATCAACTTCGGTTGTGAAACGATGGTTGGGGGGAGGGGACAAACACAGACATACAAA
>NC_068992.1:64116535-64117736 GCF_001194135.2 Octopus bimaculoides
TATATATATATATATATATATATATATGACGGGCTTCTTTCAGTTTCCGTCTACGAAATCCACTCACAAGGCTTTGGTCGCCCCGAAGCTATAGTGGTAGGCACTTGCCAAGGTGCCACGCAGTGAGACTGAACCTAGGATCATGAGGTTGGTAAGCAAGCTCACTCCTGCGCCAACTAACAATTTTCAACGAGAAATATTTCATTAGTTCTAATATACGTAATTGATATTCTATATTCGTTAATTTCATGTTGCAGTCGCAATGTCGTCATGTCTGAAACTTATTACTTATACAGATAAGTAAAGAGTTTTTTTTAAATGTTGGAAAAGCGCCTATTTTGAAAAAGGTGCGCATGAAGAACGTTCGTTCCCCTTGCTCCTCTGTTAGTTACGCCACTTATAGTGAGTTATAGTTAACTAATAGTTGTATGAATGACATATCTTTTAATTGTCTCTTTGAGAGACACACACGTACCCGCGCATATGCACGCACGTACACATACACATACGCATACAAACACAGACGTGCGCACACGCATACACATAAAGGCATGTGCACGCACGCACAACTGAAAGAACTCAACCATCTGATCTGCACATTTATAAACACAGTCTGTAAGTGGAGCAGTAAAACTATGCAAGACTTTTCTCAGGTTTAAAATGTGACATTGTTTTCGTTTTCTATATTCCAGCGACGGAGTTTTGTATCTTTGTTAGAAACCCGCTCTTTCCCCAGAAGAATTTAGATAATTACAAAGAACGTACATACATAGAACACATGCACAGAAGCACATATACATATGAAATGCACACATATAAACAGTTATGAGCTGACGTTGATATGCACACGCACAAATACATGTTTATTCTGATGTACATTATGTACGGCACACACACACACGCACACATCAACCAATTCAGTAAAGCACAAACTCCAAGAGTTCTCTCAACTTAAACAAAAGAATCTTATCACCGTTTTAACGACCAGCTTCAGGGGGAAAAAAATTTAAATATCCCATGTATATAAGCGTACCTATAATTAGATTGGTGGCCTTCACATAAAATAAAACAATGAAAATCTTAATTTGAGCTGAAACAGTTCAAGGGAAATAACTCCTAATATAAATTTTCAAGAAATCTTTAGTTATTTCCCCTGACACAAAGATTCCACTAGTATGTATATATATATATATATATATAT
>NC_068992.1:64118016-64120516 GCF_001194135.2 Octopus bimaculoides
ATACATATATATACATATATACGACGGGCTTTTTTTAGTTTCCGTCTACCAAATCCACTCACAAGGCTTTGGTCGGCCCGAGTAGAAGACACTTGCCCAAAGTGCTACGCAGTGGGACTGAACCCAGAACCATGTGGTTGGTAAGCAAGTTACTTACCACACAGCCACTCCTACGCCTATATATATATATATTTATATATGTGTGTGTGTGTGTGTGTGTGTGTGTGTGTATATGTATATATACATATATATATATATATGTATATGTATATATACATATATATATATATATATATTACCAGCATACCTCAAATTACGTCGGTAATTTTCCCAAAATACGTTCTAACACGAAAAACTACGTAATCGCCCCCCCCCCAAAAAAAAACATTAAAAAAATGTATTAGCGTATATCTTTTGACAAATGGTTTGTATATTATCTTATTTGATTTCTCACTTTAGTATAGGCTTAAAATTTATTTTACTAAATATATTCTCTGATATCGACAAAAAGTCGAATAAATGACTAAAGTTGAGGTTTATTGTTTTCCATTAATTTCTTTAAAAAAAAAAAAACGGCGAAAATCGTATAAAAGATATGTCACTTATAGAAGTGGCAGGAAAATTGTTGTTTAGTTCTTAATATTATTTTTTTAATGAACAAAAGTGCCTTAGAATATTTTGAATTTTTCTGACTATTGTTTTCTTAATTTGTACTTTTTAATCTATTTTCTTTCCGTTACTGCATGAAATGTTCAGCTGTCAGGTTTGCTTTGATTCAGAAACACGATCAAAGGACTTCGATCATCTCATCTTTTCCATAAATACTTCACCAAGGACCGCATAATCCAGTGCTACACACTACCAACAATACGTCAACTATGCCTACAACATTAACAGTCCAGCCTAAGCATGAAGTTCTTTCACATATCTTTGTAATAACCTGTTATATTATGTTAATTCATGTATAGCAATCATTGTATTTTATAACGGAGAATAAAACTTCGTTTGGCGATCTTACGTTACCAGTTCCAAAGCTGTCACTTGAAACCACGTGTGTTTATTTACATCATATCGGCCTTTTCCGTAAAAGGGTTTTAGGGTTATGGTTAGGGAATTCCGTCCCTAACCGTAACCCTAACCCTAATCCTAAAACCCATTTACGGAAAAAGCCAATGTGATGTAAATAAACACAAGTGGTTTAAGTGGCAGCTTTGGAACTGGTAACGTAAGATCGCCCTTCGTTTACCAGTTCAGTTTCAATCTCAAGTTGTATATATCTCATTCCAGCATTCTCACACATTAACCATCTCCGTTATAAGGGTGTAGGATAGAAATCAGCATTCAATCTGATTGAATTGGTAACAAAATTTTCAAAGAACTGAAACGTCTATGTGACTAAAATCTTAAAACCAATTCAAATAGAAGTCACGTTTTTAATGTCATCTATTTGGTTTCTGTTTTTTTTTTTAATACTTATATTTGTCTCTCTTTCTGACAAGCAAGAAAAATATTGTCGTAACGAGACGAGTTGATAGCGCGAAGAAATATTTTGGCATGCCTACACAAGTGTGGCCCCACCGCCAACTTTTTCCTCTTAAGTTTCGGGAAAATGCATTTTCTGAATGAAATTTTCTGCAAATATCTTTCAGATAGCGTGGATTCTGATTTTATTAGAATTTAAGGTTAGAAATAAAATGGTGGCCATGCACGCGTACATACTGATGCATATTTATATAACATTGTTCCGGGTTCAGTCCCACTGCGTGGCACCTTGGGCAAGTGTCTGCTACTCTCTGTGTCTGTTTGTCTGTCCCCACCTCTCTCTCTTTTTCCAGTTGTCATATCCTGGATGTACCGATCGGTTAAAGGCGATGGAGCCCAAGATGGTACTTCCATATGTACTTAAAACAATTGGGAAAGCATGCAACACAGGACCAAGTCATGTAAGACCTCTTCTCAATAAACTTCAGGTTTTGTGCCGATTGTAGAAAGACAAAAAAAGGTATGTATGTATGAATAAGCAAACGTACATACGTATGGGCACGCACGCACACATACGTATGGGCACGCACACGCACATACGTATGGACACACGGACACACTTGGGAAGCGGTAAATGGTGCAAGGGTGATAACTTCGAATTTTTTATCCTCACATGCAGTTTATGGCACGATAGCTCGACATGCTAGAAATAGCAGTCAAGCTAAACATTTTGTAGTCTTTAAAAAGAAGTTGGAGATATTTGATAGTGTTTTTCTCGATAAATACGAAAAATAGCAAAAACCCATCCAAAATTGGATAGTAAAAGCTCGAACAACTTTCATCAAATTCCTGCTTTATAAGGACTGATGAATACCAATATATAGAGAACCAAGTGACACACAATTACTGATCTTGCCACAAACAAATTAGCTCGTCAGAAAATCTCTACAGATTGCAAGCTGGAGTGAACTACTGCTATCTCTAGCAGGCAAATATCCACCACTGAGGATAACCACAA
>NC_068992.1:64122888-64127554 GCF_001194135.2 Octopus bimaculoides
ATGGGGGATTGGCAGAATTGCTAGCATGGCTTCTCTCCCCTTCAAACTGCGTTGTGTTATTTATGCACATTTATTACTTTGACGGTCATTTTCTATATGGTTGCTATTATGTTAAACTGTTGTATGTCCAAATTTGGCCAAGTGCATTGTTTTTCCATATTTATCTTTGCTTGCAATAGCCGGTGTTCTTATGGTCAAACTATCATATCTCTAACTGGCTCAGATGCGACGATATCAAAAATTGTCAAAGTGTAGTACAACGGTTTTGCAATGGAATGGTGAAACTATGTTTTCGTTTTCTGAAAAAGCAATGTTTTGGACTTACAACACTTTGGCATAATAGCAACGATATGTATTTAAAAGCTTTGTGAAATAAGCATACACATCCTTTTAAAAGCTCTGATGAAGCAGTAAGATGATGCACAAGATTCAGCCCTGAGTGCACTGTTTCTTATAGCACAAACAGCTGTAAGCTAATGGAGTTGGTAATTTAATTCCTGTTCTGTTGTCATTCAATTAATTCATATATATATAGAGAAAAAGAAAGTAAGAGATAGATAGATACATAGATAAATATATAGATACACAAACACCAACATACTCTCACACACAAGTATGTATATAAACTCACGCATACACATACACATATGTGTGTGTGTTGTTTCATGTATGTATATAATTCATGAACATGTGTGTGTGTACATGTGTTTGTACGTGTGCAGTGTGTGCGTGTGTGTAGTCGTTGGTTATGGCCAGTCAGAAATTTACCTTGGATTCATGTCTATTATTGTAATTAGCAATATAGGTAACTTATCAGGCCTGCTGGCTGGAAGCACATAACCTCCTGGAAACATGAGCTTCTCCGTTTGCTGATTATTGAGCAGAAAACTTACATAAATACATAAACTGACCCATTTTGGACACATCGGGAACCTTCTAAGGGAGGTAATTTCATTTCAAGGTCCCCCCTTACCTCAATTTGTAAAAAGGTCAGGTGTCTCCGGTCAGTGGATCTGTTAAGTTACCTGGATTGCTAAGGGCAATGATAGACATGAAACCAATGCTAACTTTCTGACCAGTCATAACCAACAACTACACAAAATATTCTTTTCTACTTTAGGTACAAGGCCCAAAATTTTGGGGGAGGGGTGTTAGTCGATTACATCGACCCCAGTACTCAAATGGTACTTAATTTATCGACCCCGAAAGGATGAAAGGCAAAATCGACCTCCTCCATACCTATAGGTAAAGGTCTCGTTTAGTTGTGCACTTGTGTAAAAGAGATTTTAGTGAATGCCCCTTTACCCCACACATAAGCAGGATGCTTATAAAGGGTAAACTACGAGTACCCAGCAGCAGCAGTAGAAGCAACAACAACAAAAATAACAGCAGCAACAACAGCAGCAGAACCAACAACAACAACAACGTCAGGACACCTACATATGTTGGTGCAATGAAGGGCCCCTTTAAGCTGCAACTAAATAACCACAAGTCCCCTATTAGGGTCCCAGTGTGGTACAATGTTATAGCATTGGCCAACTACATATAACACTTAAGAGAAGAAGAAATACCACACAGAATGAAATAGAAGCTTCTGGAACAGCCTGTGCCATACCTCAATGGAAGCAGATAGTGAAAACTTTACTTGGCTGAGAGGGTCCATAAACTTCTGACCTAGATTATATTTTGACCTATTTATTCTATTTATAGACTTGCTTGTTTTCTTTTGTAATTTATGTGAATTTATTATCTAAAGATGGCAGAACAGAAATACTTCACATAACCTCTTAAGATATTAAGCTCTTATCATTGATTTTCTCTTATTGCTTTACCTTCTCTTTCACTTGGTTTTAGTGCACAGTTATTCATCATCATCATCCAGTTCTATGTTTAAGAGATGAGGACTTATGTACATAATTTACATTATGTTATTATTAACAATAATCAAGATGAGGACAAATATCCATCAAATGTAAATAATGTAAATAATTCCTCATCTCTTAAATATAGAACTGTATCATCATCCAGTGTTTTAAATCCGGGTTTTGTCCCCATTAACGGGGGTGGCTGGATCTACCTCAGTGCTATAGTAACTGCCCTCACACCATTTCGTCATCTTGCCTGGTTTTGGTCGTCCTCCTTTTTCAAACCAACCCTCCTAATCTCCTCCTCCACCTGTACCCTCCACCTTTTCCTCGGTCTACCTCGCTTTCGTGCTCCATTTACCTCAAACGCAATCACCCTCCTCAGAACCTGCTCTTCATCCCTCCCCAACACATGCCCATACTATCTCACTCCATTCACCCTTGCCAACCATTCCACCGATTCCTCTAACGCCAGCATTCCCATCAGAATCCTCAGTCCTCCTATTATCAAACAGCTTCACCGCACACATTTCTCTCACCTCATGATTATTGTAACATGTTATTTAACCCTTGGTCAATAATGCTCAAGTGGACCTATGATTAAAGGACTTTCAATTGTGATGATAAAATTTCTTTGTTTTTACAAAGACATAAGTATATCTAAGGATATATTATTAAATGTTTCTCTTTTTAATGACAGAAATGTGTAATCTGAAAGAGATTTGGTTACTATTTTTAGAAGGCTGAGTGCTCATATAGAACCTTTCTTAGCTGTCATAGGTGCTCTCTGGTAATGAATGAACATCCCAACATCTTATTTCATTTGTCCTTTGATCTATAAAACAAGTCATTATTGTGCCATTCACAGAGTTATCGGAAAAAAATGGGAAGAGTTTTGCGAGTCCAACAACTGTTTCTGGGGGTTTGGTGGCCCTGTCAACACCTCAAATATAAAATTTTCCAATGTAAAATTCTCCCCTGAAGATGGAAGCAGTGTTATCTAATAATGGATCCAAGTAACTATCATTATTCTGGACCACCAAGCCCCCAAAAACAACTGTTGGACTCATAAAATTCTACCCATTTAACTCCTGATATCATTTATATTCTGAAAGTCGGACTATTTTATATCCATACACATGTACATTTTTCTATTAAATGTATTTGATATTCTGTGTAAATCGACTTGCCTAACTTGCTTGTCATTACACACACACACACACACACACACACACACACACACACACACACACACACACATAGTGAATCCAAACAAAGAAGAACAAGCATGAAAAAACAACAACGCAAGGACGTGGTACAAGTTATGTATTATCAAATGCTCAGGAAAGGAAAGAAAAAGGATTTAACATTTTGAACAAAGCTCTTCTTCAGAAATAAAGTAAAGTCCAAAAGAAGGGAGAATGGAGAAAGAAAATCGGCAATGATTCGCATGTCATTATGTGTGAATCAGTTTGTCCCCTGCCATCACTTAACAACTGGTGTTGGTGTGTTTACGTCCCTGTAACTTAGTGGTTCAGCAAAAGTGACCGATAGAATAAGTACTGGATTTACAAAGAATAAGTCCTGGGGTCGATTTGTTCGATTAAATGTGGTGCTCCAGCATGGCTGCAGTCAAATGACTGAAACAAGTAAAAGAATAGAAGAACGTAACATGTTTGGACATGGTAAACTGTTACCTTGCTGGGAAACAGGTGGGGGGGCTGGTGATGGGAAGGGTATCTGGCCATGGAAAAGCTGCCTGCAACAAATTCCGCCTGACCCATGCAAGCATGGAAAAGTGGACGTTAAAGGATGATAATGAACAGAGCAGCCAGTTGGTCACACATGAATGAGCATGGCTCGGTAGCATGTATCATGCTTCTGATAATGATTTTAGGTCCCTGAGTAGCTGCAAGCAAACATAGGCACCTGATCGTCTGCCTCACCTTTAATTCGGTTGAGTAATCAGAATGTGACAGTTGAAGAGAGTGAGGGCTGCATCCACTCATGTAGCTTTGGTGGTGGGGTGGTCTGCCTCGGGGCAGCACTTTTAAGGGAGTAGCACATTTGTTTCTGCTGTAGGTAATATGTTTTTTGTGGGGTCTGGGGGTGGAAAATGGAAAGGATGCCCTGGGTGGCACACACTCTAGCTATGCTAGTGGCTGCACCAGCACTCAACAAGCACTCTTTTACACCTGAATGGATTGTAGTAATGTGAAATGAAGAGCCTTGTTCAAGAAGGTGACCAAGAAGAACAAAAGTAGCTAAATTTCTCATTGCAGGTGTTTCTGGAATTGTGTCAATGACCATGTCACAGATGTGTAACGAACTATTTTGATACTTCATGAAATTAATTGAATGTGAATGTAACAGTTTAGTTATTAAATGGTTAGAATGGTCCTGTGGCTCTTGTACAATGTTGTCACTTACATTGCAACATAACGTCTTGGATGAAGTCGTTTGCTCAATGAATGCAGCTCAACAGCCACCAAACCTCCATTCAGAATATAAAAGCTCCGAGGAATGTTGTTGCATGTTGTCTATAATGAAGGAGATGGAGGGGATGGAGGAGGAGGAGGAGGAGGAGGAAGAAAAAGAAGAAGAAGAAGAAGAAGAAGGAAGGAGAAGAAGGAAGAAGAAAAAGGAGAAAAAGAAGGAGGAGGGGAAAAGAAGAAGAAGAAAAATACATCCTTAAAAAAATAGACAGTAATCTTAAAGTTGTTTCAGTCAATTTAATAAAACCAGTCAGTCCTATCAAACATTTTTATTTTGCTTTCTTTTGAACCAAATATCTACTTTTA
>NC_068992.1:64130527-64132875 GCF_001194135.2 Octopus bimaculoides
GAGCTCCTAGTGGGAAATTGATTGGTAAGATCAGCCATAATGGATATATATTACTGTACACTTTGATTAATGTATACATAAAAAACAATAAACGTTGCCCTTTCAAAGCCTCGCCAGGCTCATGGGCCCGGTTTCCCGGTTTCTATGGCGTATGTGTTCCCCCCCAGCTGGACGGGATGCCAGTCCATCACAGCGTTACTCAACAAACAGGAAGAAAGAGTGAGAGAAAGTTGGGGGCGAAAGAGTACAACAGGGGTCGCCACCACCTCCTGTCAGAGCCTTGTGGAGCTTAAGTGTTTTCGCTCAATAAACATGCACAACGCCTGGTCTGGGAATCGAAACCGCGATCCTCTGACTGCGAGTCCGCTGCCCTAACCATTGGGCCATTGCGCCTCCAAATACATACATACATATACATACATATTATGAACTCTCCCGAACAACTTCACAAATGATTTGTTTATAGTGCTCAAATATTTGTGTTCACATAAACTCCCTCCATCCAATCAACATTACCTGTACAGGTGTACCATGTGCCACATGTCAGATGACAAAATAATTGCAGAGCAACATGAAATGAAGTGCTTTGCTCAAGAACACAACGCAACACCCAGTCTTGGAATCGAAACCACAATCTCATAATCATGAGTGCAACATCTTAACCACTAAGCCATGTGCCTTCACACACACACACATATGTATATATACATACATGCATACACACATACATATATATATATATATATATATATATATATATTGACACGTAAAAAGCACCCACTACACTCTCGGAGTGGTTGGTATTAGGAAGGGCATCCAGCAGTAGAAATCTTGCCAGATCAGATTAGAGCCTGGGGCAGCCTCCTGGCTTGCCAGTCCTCAGTCAAACCGTCCAACCCATGCCAGCATGGAAAGCGGACGTTAAATGATGATGATGATGATGATAATGATGTATGAGTGTGCATGTGTGTGTATGTGTAATTGAGTTTTTGTTTATTTCCCTACCACTACTTGAGAATCAGTATTGGTTTGTTTACATCCCTATAATTTAACCATTTTGCAAAAGAAGTCAAATAGAATAAGTACCAAGTTTTAAAAAAAAGAGTCCTGGGGTTCATCTGTTTGCCGTAGCATGGCTGCAGGACAATGGCTAAAACAAATACTAAAAAAAAAGTTTAAAAAAAGGAAAGATAAAAAATGAACTTCTAAGTAGCTCACATTTTTTAATCTTTTTTTCTTCAATGTCGTGTCTTTTTCACCATTTTAAGGAAAAACTTTTCTATTCTTGAATGTCTAATCTGGAAGCCACAGGATATTCAAGTATTCAGTTTTTGCTGGAGTAACACAAGGAAATTCAGAACATAAATATAGTAAAGAGTTTCCTTCTTTGTCCAGCCTTTACAGTGTCCTCATGTTTAATTTTGTGCTGGAGATATTTTTTCAACAGTAAGTATTGACTAAACAGATTTAGTAAGAATTGATTTGTTTTCAATACAGAGATCAATTAAGTGCTTTTGTGCTAAATAGTTTTACAGTAGTAATTAAATAATTTTAATAAGGTTTCAGTTAAAGCATTTTTGTTAATGATTGGTTAAATAATTTCCATTGGTGAATGGATTTCGTAAAGATTAATTTAAACATTTTGATAAGAGTTTCGAAATAAAGAATAGTTGATTATTTTTGGATTAAATAGTTTTTAAATGAGAATTGATAAAAATAGATTTTATTAATGTTTGGTTAATTAAATGTTAGTGAGAATGAGAAAATGATAAAAAAATTTACTAATGACTGATTAGATTATTTTTATTAAAGCTTAATTTAATTGGTTTAGTAAGTAGTGGTTAAATAGTTTTAAATTAGGATTGATTAATTCATTTGGGCACAGATTTGGCTATGTGAACCACATGGTTTCAGGTTCAGTCCCTTTGTGCAGCACCTTAGACCCGTGTCTTCTAATATAGCCCCAGACTGACTGATGTGAGTGAATTTGGCTGAAGGAAACTGTATGGAAGCCTGTCAGTATGTATGTATGTATACACACACACACACACACACATATATATATTATATATATATATATATATATATATTTATATATGTGTGTCCTCTTGGAGCACATCTGCTTATTCCAGTATTACAATCCAGTTTGTAGTTGTTTTAGTTGTATTATTTGATTCTTTGAAGAATTTTTAATAGCAAATTTCTTATATGTTCATCCAACACCTATGACTTTGTAATTCCTATTAGCAAATGAAACATGTGTAATGGTGAATAAATAATACCAAGAATGTTTTTCCAACTTTCTGTTTTGATATCTATATCTATATCTATATATCTATATATCTATA
>NC_068992.1:64132885-64134808 GCF_001194135.2 Octopus bimaculoides
TATGTAGTTATACAAATATTTAAAAAGAGGTCATGGGTGGAATGCTTTTGATCAGAGGCCTCCTCAATCAGAACTGACCTGATATATTAACAAGTGAGATTCTGTTATGACAGTGAGTATTCCAGTTGATCTGATCAGTGAAACAGCCTACTCACGAAATTAACATGTGAGTGGCTGAGTACTCCATAGACACACGTAATCTTAACATAGTTCTCAGGGAGATTCAGTGTGATACACAAAATGTGACGAGGTAAACCCTTTGAAATACAGGTGCTGTTCATTTTTGCCAGCTGAGTGGACTGGAGCAACGTGAAATAAGTGTCTTGCTTAAGGACACAACAGGCCATTGGGAATTGAACTCACAGCCTTATGATCATGAGCCAAATACCCTAACCCACTGGTTCTCAAAGTGGGAGGTATTTCCCCCTTGGGGGCAGTGGAAAGTTCCAAGGGGGCATTGAAGAAAAGCGGGGCGATAATGGGGGTAGCAATTCATGTAAAAACAACAAAATAATGGATTCATTTCTATTTGTGAAATAGTTGCTTTGAATTTGCTTCAGAAAGAGGTCTAGGTTTGTGATGGTTAGTTGGGGTGGGGACACTAAGAATGTGGTCTGGGTGTCAAGGGGGCAGCAGCCCAAAAAAAGTTTGGGAACCACTACCCTAACCCATGAACCATGTGCCTTCACAGTGTGTATATATACACATGATAAGTTTCTACTCACAAGTCATTGTTCAACCTGAGGTTATAGTACAGTGGTCCCCAAACTTTTATGAGTTGCTGCCCCCTTGGCACCCAGGCCACATTCATAGTGTCTCACTACCATAAACATAAACCATTTTTTGTAGCAAACTGAAAGCAATTGTATTTCACAAATAAAACTTAACCTAAAGAACCCATTATTTTGGTCACTCCATTATTACCCCACTTCTCTTCAATGCCTCCTGAATCTCACTACTGCTCCCAGAGGGGCAGTACTGCCCACTCTGGGAATCACTGCCACAACAACAATAATAATAATAACAGCAACATTTTCTTTCTCACCTTTTTTTGTTCTTCCCTTGTATGTCTATCTCTTTTTTACTTTCTTTTTTCTTCAGTATAAAAGAAAAGAAAAAACCCATTATAATTAAGACATTTACCCAAGGTGCTGGTACAGAAGACTGAACTTGAAACCCCGTGGTTGCTAGGAGAACTTTCTTAGCCACACAGCCATGCCAATATGAAGCCTAAAATAAATTTAAAATGAAATAAAATCAAGGAAGTACTAAGCATAACTCCAAGAAACTGTAGAACCACAACAGTTGTATGGTTTCTGAAATAGGTAGTGGGTCGTTTTCCAAATAAAGATGATTTTCAGAGAGAAATTTGATCAAAATCTTCCTGTAGTCATGACTGTTGACATTAGCTGTGCTTCTCTGTCCATTTCCTTGCACCTTCGGACTGAAACAGCAAGATACAGAGGTCAGTAGGTGCCATTTTTTCTTCAGTTTCAAGTTTCTTGTCACCTTGTGTATTCAATGTTGAAGCACGTCTGCACATGACTCTCTCTCTCTCTCTCTCTTTTTTTATTGATACAAGAAACATTTCTGAATGAGTTGTTAAGGTTCGCAAAAAGCTGTCAGTAACAACAACAGCAATAACAACAACAACAATAACAATAATATTTTCTTTCTCACCTTTTTTCTTCTTTCTTTCTATATTTATCTCCTTTTCACATTTTTTTCTTGAGTAAAAAAAAAAGCCCCATTATAATTAAGACATTTGCTGTGACCTTTCCCAGTGAGCAAACAAAAGTGACAAGTGTATCTATTCCTTATTTTTATGGAAACTGAACTTTTTTGTGTTTGTTTTCTCTCTCTCTCTTTCTCTCTCTCTCTCTCTCTCTCTCTCTCTCTCTCTCTCTCTCTCTCTCTCTCTCT
>NC_068992.1:64134982-64136579 GCF_001194135.2 Octopus bimaculoides
ATCTATCTATCTATCTATCTATCTATCTATCTATCTATCTATCTACCTTCTTATCAACTTATCTGTCTGTCTCTCTCTCCCTCTCTCTCTCTCTCTCTCTCTCTCTCTCTCCCCTACCTACCTATTTGACAGTCTGTCTGTCCATCCCACCTCTGTCTCTTTACCAGATATTTCTAAAAACAAAAAAAATTCATGATGGCCATTTTGGCATACCTCATCTTCATGTATGTATTACTGTATTCAATCTCTGAAACCCATGGGCTTTTTGATGTTCGACCTTTTTTTATTATGAAGAGGCCGATTTGGAAAACCAATAGACATTCCAAACAAAACAAAACTTTTGAATATACAACTCTTTTAACTCAAAAACCTACAAGGACTACTACAGACATACCAAGAAGACCAACCACTCTTTCTCCAGGTATATCTTTGTTTTTATATCAGTTTAGGATGTTGGGCTTTAAAAAAAAAAATTCTCTCATTTTCTTAAACACTTGCTGTGAATAATGATTATAATTTTTGGGACTATTAACTTCCTCTTCAGCAAAGAAAAATATTTCAGTATTTACAACCTAAGGTAAATGAAAGTACCTTAGGATTACATCTGTTTGATCTCTGGTTGTCTTTAGATGTCTTATTTTTTAGTGTGTACCTAGTACTAAACTAGATTTGAACTCAAAACCTTTAACTTCACCTTTAGAGATGAAATTATCTTAAACATTTTACACTTACACTATGTTTCAGCCAGCCTGATTGCTAATTGTCATCAAGTGTCTTATTCCTGAATATGTATGAATCTAGATTCAAATTTAAAAACTTTAACTTCACTTTTAGAAATGAAATATGCTTAAATAGTTTACATTTCCATGATGTTTCAATCAATTTGATCTCTCATTCTAATCAGGTTCCTTATTCATGAGTATTACCAAATTAGATTTGAATTCATAAACATTAATCTCACTTTGTTTCTCTCCAAAATGCATTTTCTTGTTTCTCGAGAGCCTTCTCCAGCTCCTCGTCCTCACTATTTCTATCTTATCCCCTGCTACTCTCACCCACCTTTATATAATGTGAAATAGCCACATATTTCCTCTATAGAAGAATACTTCCACCTGTCCCTTCAGCATACTTCAGCCTCTCAACATTTGGTATAGACCACCCATCCAGTCTTGTCTGCTACAACTCCAAGCAGTTAAAAGTCTTTTCTTTATTGTTACTTGCTGATCTCACCCAGTATATTGTGTAAAGATGAAATATGCTTTACTCTCTCTTTACTCTTTTACTTGTTTCAGTTGTTTGACTGTGGCCATGCTGGAGCACCGCCTTTAGTCGAGCAAATCAACCCCAAGACTTATTCTTTGTAAGCCTAGTACTTATTCTATCGGTCTCTTTTGCCAAACCGCTAAGTTACGGGGACGTAAACACACCAGCATCAGTTGTCAAGCGATGTTGGGGGGACAAACACAGACACACAAACACACATATATATATATATATACATATATACGACGGGCTTCTTTCAGTTTCCATCTACCAAATCCACTCACAAGGCTTTGGTTGGCCTGAGGCTATAGTAGAAAACACTTGTCCAAGGTGC
>NC_068992.1:64136631-64141715 GCF_001194135.2 Octopus bimaculoides
ATATATATATATATATATATATATATATATATAAAAGAGTTCTGATGTTTCCAGTCCTTCGGGAATCACTGATGACAACGACAACAATGACGATGATAATGATGATGATGATGATGATCACAACTTGAGGGTGACAGTGATAATGATGAGACTGACAATTGTTCTGTTGGCTTACGTAAACTTCAATTTGCAGGTTTAAAACTCAAGTACAACTACCAGGAGATTCTCCTCAAATCCATGCTGTTCTATGAAGCCCAGAGATCTGGATATTTACTTCCCAACCGTAGAATACGATGGAGAGGTCACTCAGCATTAAATGACAGAAGTGAATTCGGTGAAGACTTGACCGGTGGCTGGTACGACGGTAAGTCTGTTTTCTCTACAGCAGATGTTTTCAACCATTGTGCTATGGCACATATATGTGACGTGGCATATTAACATACCATTTATGAACTGTAAGTGTATCACAAGATTATGAGGGGAGTCAGAAAATGCTAAGTTATCTAGAAAACTTTAGTTTAACCCCTTTGATACCAACCAGCCTGAGACTTCTTCTGGTTCTTAGGATACAAACTCACTGTTTAAAATGATCTAAATTAAAACATTCCATCAAAAACTTTAGGTTAATTTACGTTCTAAACACCAGCTAAATAATGACAAAGTAATTTTACTAAATTCTTCATTATTTTAAAAATTAATTGAAACAAAAGCAGTACACCTCAATAGGTATATGGGAACAAAAGGGTTGAACTCACCCCACTGACACCTGTGTACTGTAAATTGCATCATACAAGTTGATTTTTTAAGCTTGAAAAAAATCTCCAAAACTAGAGTCCCTTTTACAACGTAAGAATATTACACAAACAATTACCTCAAAATTACTATTTGTAAATCTCACAATGAGATACATTCAGCAACAGTACTTTGGAGTAAAGATTGTTTGTCAACGTAACATGGCAGTCCTGGTTTAGGATGAATGTCACTGTAATTTAGCCCCAGGAGACATCGTCTCCAGCCGGCTATACAACATGATCTGTGTCCTTATATTTTCGAGCAAGGGAATCTAGCACCCCAACTCAGCTCCAAACAATATCTGTGTATCGCGATTTCCGGGTTATTTCCCTTCGTCAGCACAGAATAATTGTTCAGCTAGAGGTGGCGCTGCCAGATTCCTGTTCGAAATATATAGTTTTCAAAGTGACAATTAGTCACTAATCTATAAATTAGAAAATTACCATTTGTAAATCTCATACGTGAGATATTCAGCAACAGTACTTTGTAGTAAAGATTGTTTGCCAACATAACATGGCAGTCCTGGTTTAGGACAAATGTTGCTGTAATTTGAGTTGATTATTGTATTGTTTTGAGCTGAATGGGGGTGCTAGATTCCCTTGTTAAAAAATATAAGGACACAGATTGTGTCGTATAGCAAGCTAGAGACAATGTCTGCTGGGGCTAAATTACAGTAACATTTGTCCTAAACCATGTTATGTTGGTAAACAATCTTTACTACAAAGTACTGTTGCTGAATATCTCATGTTGTGAGATTTAAAAATAGTAATTTTTTGATTTTTTAAGCCTGAAAAAAATCTCCAAAATTAGGGTTCATTTTACAAGGTAAGCATATTATACAAACCATTACCTCAAAGTACTGTTCCACTGGTTAACCAAAATATATTGGTTGTATATTTAGGCTGTTTGCTATGCATTGATATAACTCAAATAGTAAAATGGTATAACAGTAAATGTCTTGATGTAAGTGATGTAGTCTTATTGTATGCTTCTGTCACAGATTAACAACATAGCCTGTCCTGGTTTAAGTTAAAGCATCAGCCCATTAATTACCTACTGTATGTTGAGAAAAGGGGTGGAATTTATGCAGCAGGTGTGGGCCTAACCCAGAATTTTGAACTAAAAACATTATATGTTGACTTCTATGTCAGGTTGACTAGTATGCTACAATTAGCAGTATTCTTTTGTGACAATGCATCTGCTATCAACTCTGAATGGAACCATTCACTCAGTAGGCTTTTGTACAGGTTCTGTCAGCTAAATTTCCCTCATAAGGCTTTGGTCAACCCAAGACTACAATTGAATACACTTGTCCTTGGTACTATAATGGAGGCATGTAGCATAGTGGTTAGGAAGTTGGAGTCATGATCATAAGATTGTGGTCTCAATTCCTGGACCATACAACACATTGTGTTCTTGAGCAAAACACTTCATTTCACTTTGTTCCAACCTACTAATCTGGTAAAAATGAGTAATCTTGTGATGGACCAACATCCCGTTCAGTGGGTAGATATAGATGTGTGCCACGGAAACTGGGAAACCAGCCCTTATAAGTCCTATGGCTCAAGAAGGATATGATATATTTAGCATGGAAATTGAAAAAAAATGTGTATGTCAAGGGGTTAAAATGGCCATATTTACTGCCAACCATTTAACAGTCTCAAGCAATGCAACATATTTGATTCTGTCCTAGGATGTGGAGAGACTGACTAAAAATAGCAACCAGATCTCCCCCAAATCATACTTGACTATATTCTTTTTTTAAAATAAAATGAAGGTTATATTGGATAATGTATTCCTAGATACACTATGCCTGAACATGAAGAATGGAGTAGCAGTGATTAAAATCCTTTGAATGTAGGAATTCTCAACCAGGAATGTTGTGGGGCACAGCAGTATGGATAAGCAGATACCATCTATCCCAGTACATAACTGGTACTTTATTTTGTTGACCCTCAAGGGATGAAAGGCATAGTTGACCTGGGTGGAATTTCAGATTCTGAGTTCAAATCCCATCAAGGTCAATGTTATCTTTCATCCTTCTCGATGCCAATAAAATAAAGTTCCAGAGAAATACTAGGGTCAATGCTAATGACTTGCCCCTCCCTTCAAAATTGCTAGCTTTCTGCCTCAATCAAAAACAATAACAAAAACAACAACCGCATAGGCAAGGACAATGTCAAATGAAGCAAACTGATTTAAAATACTTAATCATCTGCTGTGTTTTGTAATGCCTCCAAGCACTTTTAAAGAAGCCTGGAATATATTTGCATATTCAATAATGTAACTACTCACCATGGGATTGAAACTTCTATTCATAACTTGTTTGAAATGTCTGCCAGTCTTTTTGTCAATATTTAATCAGACATTCATACAGAAGTCATGAATAATCCTGTAGATGTTACAAAAGTCCCACACCTGCAATAATATTCTCAGAAAATTAGCATATGATCTTGCATTTTCTTATTCTTTTTTTCCTTTATTACTTGGTTAATGAAAATTTATAATTAACCAGGTACCTTCACATTGTACATATTACAAATGAAGTTATGATATTCTAATTTTATATTGGCTATGAATTAAATACATGTGGCTCCCCTTGTGGTTGCAATTATTACAAGGGAGAGAATCATTTCTTTATAATATTTGGTGAGATTAAAAATTTGAATTCGAAATTAGAGAATTATAAGGAAAAAGGTATGTAGAATTCACATGTTTAATTTATTTTTTTCATTTACTTATTACAAAGTTCTTAAAATTTCTCATTGGTGGTATTCATGCTATAGCATAATTTCACTCTTTTTAGAAATTATCAGCATGATATAACCTATGATAAAAATCTCATTATGAGATCATTAGTTTCACTTTGAAGTAGTAAAATCTCTCTTTGAAGTAAGACCTGTTCACTTAGAATCACAAATTCTGTGATTTATCCAGTGTCCTTCTTTTTAAAAGTCAGAAATGTCTGGTTTGAGGTATATTTGGCTATTGTAGTTGCTGTTGTGGCTTATCCTTCAGGTTAACCTCATGAAGCAAATCAATAATCAAAGGTGTTCCAGCCATGACCATCCCATCTTTTTGTTGTGTGCTGGGAACCTAGAAACACATTATATAACATTTATTTCTAAAATGGTTCAGTAACTATTTCTAACTGGTCGAATGATCATGTAGAGGCTTCCTCATCGGTTTCCTGTGATTTAAAATGGAACAAGATCAAGATTGGAATTTGAACACAGACACTTTGAATTTAAAATTTAGAATGAAAAATTAAAGGTATTTAGATAAAAGAAGCTCTTTGTCAGTGGGATTTAATGCCAAGATATTCTACTTCTCTTATGTTCAGACTGGCCACTTCTGACCTCTCACACTTATCCTATAATGTCATTCTAAAAATATACAATTATGTCATTGAAATCTCAGAGCTATGAGATAATGCAGGATTAATTCAAAACAATGTGAAAAAATAAGCATTATATTTGACAGAGTAATCTGAACGCTAAAGGGTTAAATGTGTGTATTTATGTATGTCAGTGTGTGTGTGTGTGTGTGTGTGTGTGTGTGTGTGTGTGTTAATTCTAACATTCAGATTTGTTTGTCAAATATAATGCTTATTTATTAACATTGTTTTGAATTAATCATGCATTTCCTTGTACCTTTGAGATTTTGATGACATGGTTTCTTAATTTTACAATGACATTGTAGGATAGGTGCAAAAGGTTGGAGCTGGTCCGGTTTAGCATAACTCTGTTTTTAAGGCCAATTCATGCAAAGTTGGTACTGAAACAATTAAAGATGAGATAAAAACTCTCTTCGTTTTCTTATTTGGATGATATTTTACTCTTCATTCAACTCACAGATTGGTTTTATTAAATGTGACACCTGGAATTTTCTACACCTGAAGAATTGCTATCTTACTGAAGACTAGAGTTCAAGAGTGTAGATAGCTTTGAGTTCAGGTTGTTTATTGCATTAGAAATAAACTGTCTTTCTACCCTTCCAGGACCTCATATATTTTTGTGTGTGTGTGTATATGTATGCATAGGTGTATGTATGTGTGTGTGTGTATGTTTGTGCGTATATATATACATATATATATATCATCATCAACATCATCATTTAACGTCCGCTTTCCATACTGGCATGGGTTGGATGGTTTGACTGAGGGCTGGCAAGCCAGAAGGCTGCACAAGGCTCCTATATGATCTGGCAAAGTTTCTACAGCTGCATGCCTTTCCTAATGCCAACCACTTTGAGAGTGTAGTGGGTGCTTTGTATTATATATATATATATAT
>NC_068992.1:64141865-64146871 GCF_001194135.2 Octopus bimaculoides
TATATATATATATATATACATGTGCTTGAATATTGAACAATGAGAATGAGTGCCAACTATATATATGTGTGTGTGTGAGAGAGAGAGAGAGAGAGAGAGAGAGAGTGTATTGTGTGAGTGTGTGTGCACTGGCATGGTTGTGTGGTAAGAAGTTTGTTTCTTAACCACATGGTTCCAGGTTCAGTCCCACTGCATGGTACCTTGTTTGACTATATAAAGCCTCAGGCTGATCTGAGAAAACCCATCTTGTATATACATATATGTGTGTGTGTATATATACACATACACACACACGCACACACTTCTTACGACACAGCCATAAATTTATGTGTATGTATGTGTGTGTGTGTGTGTGTGTGCGTGTGTGCATGTGTGTGTGTGTGTGTACTGTGTGTTTGTGTGTGGGAGTAAGTGTAAAGTACCTGATAATCAATTTAAAAATAACATAATTAAGTTGTCTCATCTATTTGTTATTTTAATTAATTATCTGACAGTTAGGTCAATTAATAACAGATTTAGTGACAGAAACAGAAGAAAAGAATGGATTAGCTATTCTGTGTGTGTGTGTATGTGTGTGTCTGTATGTGTGTGTATGTGTTCATACAAAGTACTATGTGTGTCTGTCTCCTACATATATATATATATATACAGAGAGAGAGGGGGGGAGAGAAAGGGAGAGAGAGAAAGGGAGAGAGAGAAAGGGAGATAGGGAGAGAGAGAGATACAATTGTATAGAATATAATTATAATTAAGGGCACAAAAGCTAGCATGCTTATATGCTAGAAAGAGACACCAAATACATTCAACTCAGAACATAATGAGTCGGAAGAAATGCCACTAGCCATTTGGTCTGATGTGCTAACAATTCTGCCTGTTTGCTGCTGTAATAGTAATAATAATACAATAGACAGGGGATAATAATATGGATAGACTTACACCTCAGATCCTTTTCTCTTATCATTCCACTGTAATAATGAATAATGCAGAAGATAAGGAAAAATGAAAGAAAGGGATATATGTGGATAGATAGGCAGGTTGTAAGATGTGTAGGAAGAGACAGACCTAGTGCATAAGGAAAGTGAGAGATGTACGATGGCAGAGAGGGAGGGATAATTTGGTAGCATAGAAGGGTGATTAATGTAAAATATGAGTGGAGAGGTACAATGTTAAGAATGAAAGATGGATGTCATTGCTGCAACAATTAATTTATATCACTTTGTGAACTACATGTCTATGTGAATGATTGTAAACATTTTAAATGAGCAAACTTTGCTTTATTTTAATGTTATTATAAGTTGTTTCTTTTTCTTTGTCTCATCTTACCAGCTGGAGACCATGTGAAATTTGGGTTTACCATGGCAAGTGCTACCACCATATTGTTATGGGGCCTTGTTGAATTCCGAGAGGCCTATGAAAAAACTGGTCTAATAAAAGACATGTTGGATTGTGTGAGATGGCCTTTAGATTACTTCTTGAAAGCACATACTATGAAATATGAGTTCTATGTACAGGTGAGTATGTGCGTATGTGTGTGTGTGTGTGAATATATATATATATATATATAAAACTTAGATTTGTTTCGACCAAAGACTGGTCCAGGCCATGTCTAACTTAATAGCACCACCTGATAGGATTATCTAAATCCTTTTTACAGTCAAGTTTGGTCTATGGTCCATTCAAGTAGTGAGTTCTTATTGAGTGAGTTGTATCCAGGTACGGATGGCTTGTCTGATATTCTTTGAAGAAAGCTGTCTAGACTCCGTTTAAAGCTGATAGGATCCTTTTCCTCTTTTATCTGTTTCGGGACAATGTTAAACAGGGCAGGGCCTGTTGAGGAAAAGAAATTATGCCGCAATGTACCTATATGTTGTGATCTTGAATTATGTATGTATATATATATATATTTATACATATGTGTATATATATAGATGTGTGTGTGTGTGTATGTATGTATTTATGTGCGTGTGTATGTATCATCATCATCATGTAGTGCCTGTTGTCCATGCTGGCATGGGTTGGACGGTTTGATCAGAGCCGGCAAGCTGGAAGGCTGCATCAGACTCCAGTCTGATTTGGCATGGTTTCTATGGCTTGATACCCTTCCTAACGTCAACCACTCCAAGAATTTAATGGGTGCTTTTACATGCCACTGGCACAGTGCCATTTGTATGACACCAGTATCTGCCATAACTGGCATTTTACTTGGCTTGATGGGTCTTCTTCTCAAGCACAACATAATACCAAAGATCTCAGTCGTTGCCTCCATGAGGCCCAACACTCAAAGGGAGCTTTTCATGTGCCACCGGCATCAGCCCCTTTGCTTCCGTGAGGCCCAATGCTTGTAAGGTGCTTTTTATGTTCCACCGGCATGGGTGCCAGTTATGTGGCACCAGCATCAGCCATGACTATGATTTCACTTGGTTTGACGGGTCTTCTCAAGCACAGTGTATCGCCAAAAGTCTTAGTCACTAGTCATTGCCTTTCTGAGGCCCAAAGTTCAAAGGTCATGCTTTGCCACCTCGTTTCCTAATGTTCACATTTTGAACATTAGGAAAGTCTTGCATATTTTTACTGTTCCACTTACAGATCATATTTCTAATGTGTGTATTAACTGGTTGATTTCTTTTTTAGTACTTATAATTTAAGCTTGGTACTAATTCTATTGGTCTCTTGTGCTAAACCACTTAATTACAGGGGTGTAAACAAACCAGCACTGGTTGTCAAGCAGTGGTGTGGATAAACACAAAGATAAAGATACACAAATAGATATATACATAAATTTATACATGTATATATGTATGTATATGTATATGTATGTACATATGCATGCATGCATGTATGTATGTATGTATGTATGTATGTATGTATGTATGTATGCATGTATGTGTGTGTGTCTACCAAATTTATTCATAAGGCTTTGGTCAGTCTGGGGCTATAATAAAAGACATTTGCCTAAAGTGCTGTGGAGCGGAACTGAACCCAAGTCCATTTATTTTATTTATTTGTTTATTGTATTTATGTTTTTTCTTGTCCCACTTTCAGGTTGGCAACCCTTATATTGACCACAGTTATTGGACAAGAGCCGAAGATATGACCATGGAGAGACCAGCTTTCAAGGTTACAAAGGAAAACCCAGGAAGTGATGTTGTAGCCGAAACAGCAGCAGCATTAGCAGCAGGAGCTATGGTTTTCAATAGAACTGGTCAGCCATAGCCGCTGCCACACCATAAGTCCAATAGTCTGTCTGAAAACTTGACCACTTTAATTTCTTAATGATAAAGCTTCCCAATGAGAATTTAATCCATTTAGACATACAGTTGACCGATTGTATAAGTAGTGGTGATGGGTGGAGTATAGCTGTTGTTGTGGTGGTCATTTAGCCCAGGTCAGCTATGTTCAAATAGACTTCTATTATGCAGGTAGTCAAGACCAAATGACTAAGTGTAACTTGGAGATCTGTTGTTCAGTTATTTATGCAACACAGAGAAATCATCATCATCATCATCATCATCATCATCATCATCATCATCATCATTGTCATCATCATCATCATCATCATTGTCATCATGGTCATTATCATTTGCATCAACATCATCCTGATGTCCACATTTCCATTCTTGCATGAGTCAGACAGAATTTGTTAAGATAAGTTTTCTACGGCTGGATGCCTTTCTTGTCACCAATCCTCACCTTTTTCCAAGCAAGATAATATTTCTCCTTGGATAGACATGTTTTTCACAGAAGGCTGAAAAGTGAACAGTATCGCTTCTTGGATGGTGATGCACATTTATGACCATCACATTATGTCAAGACAAGGGAACACATAGACATACATGTACATACATATGTATACGTGCAAATATGTGTGTGTGTGTGTGTGTGTCCAGATTTTTTTCACCTAACTCACATGTATATATATAAAAGGCATGAATTTTCTGTAAATAAATCATTCATGATGAATCTCTCAAAAGAGATGAAGTGCTAAATGTATAATGTTTATCCAAAATCCTGACTACTTCCATTTTCTTTGTGTGTGTGTCCACTATGCCCCTGCCCTCTCACACACAATCTATCCCCAGTCAAAACTCATCCACAACTTCTCCCCTTCCTCCTACCCAGGATCATCACTTATTGCAGGTCCTTCAACTCTTTCTCATGTGCCTCCCTGCACACTTTCCATGTCTTCACATTTCTACATCAGCCATTCTAATTTCTCACATCAGCACTTTCTCCAGTAACCTCCTCTCCATCCATCTCTGAACAGCCCAAACACTCTTATGAAATACCCCCTATCTCCTAAGTACCACTTATATTCCCCCCACTACACCTTGTGGGTATGTTCCAATGCATCTCCAGTACCATCTATTTCTCTTTCTCTCATTCTATCTGTCTCTCTCTCTCTCTCTGCTTTTCTCTCTAACTTTATCTATCTTTCCTCTCCTTTCTTTTCCTATTGAGGTAGTCAAGTATCTCCTCTATAGTCAGGCACCTATCCTTACCCTTCTGTTATACTTTAACCTCTCAACCAGCACAAAGCCACCTCTCTCACTACCACTCCTTTTCTCAGCTGAGGGGTCTTTACCTTGCAAGTCACCTGATGACTACTGGTGCTGCTATCACATAAAAAACACCCAGTACACTGTGTAGAGTGGTTGGCATTAAAAAGAGCACCCAGCCATAGAAACCATTCAAAGCAGACAATAGAGTCTGGTGCAGCTCCCTGGCTTGCTAGCTCCTGTCAAGCCATCCAGCCTATGCTAGCATGGAAGATAGATGTTAAATGATCATGACGATGATGGTGATGATGATGATTATATATGAATATATATATAATCATAGGCGTAGGAGTGGCTGTGTGGTAAGTAGCTTGCTTACCAACCACATGCTTCTGGGTTCAGTCCCACTGCGTGGCACCTTGGGCAAGTGTCTTCTACTATAGCCTCGGGCCGACCAAAGCCTTGTGAGTGGATTTGGTAGATGGAAACTGAAAGAAGCCCGTCGTATAT
>NC_068992.1:64146982-64148961 GCF_001194135.2 Octopus bimaculoides
TATATATATATGTATGTGTGTGTATAGTTTGTCTGTCTGTGTTTGTCCCCCCAACATCGCTTCACAACCGATGCTGGTGTGTTTACGTCCCCGTAACTTAATGGTTCGGCAAAAGAGACCGATAGAATAAGTACTAGGCTTCCAAACAATAAGTCCTGGGGTCGATTTGCTCGACTAAAGGCGGTGCCCCAGCATGGCCACAGTCAAATGACTGAAACAAGTAAAAGAGTAAAAGAGTAATATATATATATATTGCTTTAGTAGAAACATTTATGTTCCCACATAGTAGGGCTGAATCCATGTTATAGGAAACAAGCTTCTCAACCACACAGCCATGTCTGTGCCTGTGGGCCTCTCAGAATTTAGGAAGAGGAGCATTTTTTTTAGGGAAGTCCCCTATCAAATATTCACAGTCTCTTCTTCTTGACCTTCCAAGCACTTGACCAATGTTCCAGTTAAAGCCACCCCTTAGAAGCCCTGCCTGTATCATATCTCCATTTAGCTAACTGCATACTCTGACCGACAGTGAGGAATTGGTTGGATGCACTTTCAACAATCTTGACACGTTGTCTCTGTAATGAACTTCTATCATTAATTCAACCAATATTCAGATTATGGCAAAGTTTTCAGGAACTCAATGTTTCTGTAATGTAGGGGGATGCTTCTGGTAGGATCAGTGAGTTAGCACACTTTGTAATTAGAACCTCTGAGATGTTCAGAATTCAACAATTCCATTAAAGGTTATTGGTGAAGTTACGTATGTAAGAAGAAAGTATTTTGAGATTTGAGTGAGTGTTAAGGTATTTGATGTAATGAGGTGGTGGTGGTGGGGAGGGTGGATAAGGAAGAATGCTCAGTTAATTAATATTACTGATCTAATGAAGAGAGGAAAACATAGAAGCTAAATTATTAATGTCAGTCAATTCAGGTTAAAGCAAAGGGATGATAACCCTTACTACTTTGAGTATGTCAGCTAACATTCCGCTATTATATTTCATGCAGATGATATTCCCAAACAATTTCTCTCAATTACTGGAGAAGTTAGGGCTGTTTTATGAAAGAATATGGTGTATGAATGTTGCTGTTGTTAAGCCACAAGATCATCTCTGGTAGAGAAGACTTTGACTAAAGTCTTCCCATGCATGACTATCCCGCTTTCTTTACATTCACATCTATATCATCAAATGAGTCTTCTTTAAAGATGAAAAATTATCTGGAAGATAGTTGTCACCTATTTCTAGCCAATGATTTTATTCAAAATATTTGTCTATCAGATTCACACACTTATTACAGCGGTCCTTCAGTTTTTCTAAGCCCTGTAAAAGAACTCACAGGCCTTTCATGATAGCCTTAAAGCCAAGAATTTTTTAGCACCCCCTTGTATATACTATCCCACCACCACCACCACAACCATTACTTGTGCCAATGTATCAAGACTAATTGTTGTACTAGGGGTAACAACATTGACTCATATTTTGTCTTTTGCATCTTCTACCTTTAGATAGACTATACGCCACCCAGCTGCAACAACATGCTATTCAATTGTTTGAATTCGCAGACGAATACCGGAATAAGTATAGCGACAGTGTTCCAGTTGTCAGAGAATTCTACCCGTATGTGTATTCCTAGTTTCTTACGTATTTCTTTGACTGAGAATTGTCATCGACAATATAACTTCTCCCTCTCTCTCTCTCTTGTTTGGTGGAAGATCATGCGCACAATCTGGTTTTTAATACTATTAATCTCTGGGTGACTTCAGTAGATTTTCCTGTTCTTCAAAAATATTTATCCCAGATCATTAAGTCCCTCTCCACCTATATTTTTTCTTGCAGACATTAACTAGTGGATAAATATTCAGGTGGGACATCAATTGTATCAACATCAGTGTTTTATGATTTAAACCTACAAATGTCATCTTCATTGCACCTCTTCCTCTGAGAAATTGAAATATATATATGTATATATATATATATATATAT
>NC_068992.1:64148993-64153146 GCF_001194135.2 Octopus bimaculoides
TATATATATACATATGAAAAATCGATCTTACTTCTTACTATTTTAATGTATCTTGTGAAGAAGAAATGCTTTATGTTTGAGAGAGAGAGAGAGAGAGAGAGAGAGAGAGAGAGAGAGATCTGTACATATGTCTGCATACATACATACACTCATAGATAGATAATTTGTATGAATGTCTATACACACATATACTTACAGATGCACACACACATATAAAAATGCATATAGAATGCAAAAAGTTCCTGCTATTTGAAAACAGCTTTTTAAATTAGAGATATTTTTTTAAAAATTATTAAAATAGATTGCCACAGGCTGAATATGATAAAACCTGTTAGCACTTTCATCTGCCATACTGGCTCTTTAAACAGCACAACTGCATTTTGGCAATTAGCAGTATTTATTGCTGGATTAGTTTTAGCTTGAACTAAAATGTTCCATTTTGAGTAACTGTTCAACATTTTCCTTTATTTTGAATACTTGAAATTTCCCATTTGTATAAATGTCAAAATATTCATTACTATGGAGTATTCCTAATAGATAGATCTCTGATTTGTTGTTTGTGTACCCTGGCTCTATCAATTAATTTTGTTTCTCTTAACCTGTAATCCAATTCTGTGAATTACCAAAAATTCATATTTCTAAAGAAATTCATAGCAGTTTAAATGACCTTCTAACATCACATCTCAAGATTATGAAATTGTCAGAATTATAATTAGGCTCAATTGTTATATGTCTCACATTAAGCAGTCAACAATTAAGTAACCTACTGGACATTATATTAAAACCATTATGCAAATTAGCTCTTATTTTCATCAGAGATTGTATGGACTCTTTAAATGAAATTTCTAGAGAAAG
The DNA here is from genome assembly GCF_001194135.2 of Octopus bimaculoides. Lineage (NCBI taxonomy): Eukaryota > Metazoa > Mollusca > Cephalopoda > Octopoda > Octopodidae > Octopus > Octopus bimaculoides. The sequence continues at coordinate 64,149,849 of NC_068992.1, forward strand.
CACACCTGGAAATAATTCTAGTTAGTTGTGATGTGACAGCACTCTATACAAATATACTGCACAAATTAGGATTGCAACTGAATTATGGACGAATAAGTGCCCTCAAATAAATGTGAGGTTTTTCTAAAGAATCTATCATAGAAGGAATATGACGGTACTAGAATACTAGAAGAGTAGTATGTCTACTATGTCTTCCTTTTTTTGTTTTTGTTTTACTAATAAAGGTTACTATAAATAAAAGGGACAGCAATGGGTGCAAAAGTCACCTCCACTTTTAACAACACTTGTGATGGAGTTTTAGAAGAAAAATCTCTGGTTTGATATTTCTGTTGGTAAGTTTTTTAAAACTTACAGGAAAAGATAACTCAATGACTTTTATATTTTGGGAATTAAAATAAGAATAGCATACAAGATTCCATGAACAAATCAATAACATTCATGAATTGATGAAATGATTAAACTCACATATGTGTGAGTGTACATGTGTGTGTGTATATGTGTGTGCACATGCATGCATGCCTGTTTATGTAGTAAATGTTTCTAATTTAGGCACAAATTCAGTAATTTTGAGGGAAAATTTTTTTAATCAATATCATTGATCTCAGCACTAGAATGGTGCTTAATTTTATCAGTCACAGTGGGATGAAAGGCAAAGTTGATCTTGCCAGGATTTGAGCTGAATATAAAGAGCAAGAAAAAAAATGTTTTCTGGTCTTCCTTCTAACATTTTAATGTTTCTCTCAGCTGATCCCTTTGTATGTACTACTGTTAAACAAATTCTTTGACTGTTTTTTTCTAGTTCTTCAGGTTACCAAGATGAACTAACATGGGCTGCCATTTGGCTGTATCGTGCCACAGGGATGAAAAAGTACTTACATTATGCTGAGAGAAACTATATAGGTGGCTGGGTTTGGTCGTTTTCTTGGGATGAAAAAGAAATTGGTTCCATGGTGAGTTGCTTTGTGGGTTTAAAAAAAAATTCTTTGGTTACTTAGAAATAGAAGCTGTTGATAATTTGAGTTGGTAGAATATACTGGATGATGAAATGATGAATCAAAGGTATATTGTTTCCATGGACAAGATATTCAAATTTCAATAATCTATATATCTGGTTAGCTATAAATGGATATATTTTACCTTGTTGTATCCATAGCTGTGATACTTAACTATTTACATCGCAGTCCATCTAACTGTAAATAGGAACTATAGATATAACAATGCTATATACTTCAGTAGCTGGTATCCATGGTGAAGACAATCGAGTACCAACAACTCACTCTAACTAAATATAAGCTGGTATCACAGGTTTATGTAGTTCAATGTATTGCATCTATGCCCAACACTCTTACTTCTCAATCCTTATAGCTGTAAGCTGTCAATGGCTCAGTTCACCTAACTGCAAGTAGGTACTGTAGGGTGATCTAATACACTTTACTGCATAAAAGACTAAAACCATATTGGCACTCTATTTAAATCAAACTTTGGAAAAATGAAAAGTAAAGACAGCCCCAGCAGGAGTTCAACTCAGAACATAAAATGATGTGCCTGAAGACCACAAGGCATTTTGTCAGCAGACTGCCCTCTCTACCACACACCACATTGAGGGAGCATCTGTGTGATCATTTGATTTGCTACAAATAATAGCTAAATTTCCCTCAACTCATACCTTACCTACTTAAAAAATGAAAGGACAAATTAGATAATGTAGTTTATGATATACTGTGTGTGAAAGTAAAGCAGAATGGTCACAACCGTAACGTCTTTGATTATAGATCTGGTTGATCTGGGCTGACCTGGGGTTAAACAATAACAACCTAACAACAAGTAAATAACTTTGAAAAACTCTGAATTTGTTTCTTTGTAGGTTTTGCTCTACAATTTAACCAGGAAGGCAAAATACAAACGGGATTTGACTCAGATTTTACAAGATTGGTTACCTGGTGGTACTTTGCCCTACACTCCGAAGGGTTTGGTGTATAGGTCATCATGGGGAGTGCTCAGGTATGCAGGTAAGTCAGCAGAGGAAACAGTTCTGTTTGGTTTATTCAAGTAAATACTGACAGTGAATACCTGAACATGTTTTAGTTTCTGCATTTCAGATCTATTCAACATATGCAGATACATGTTTGTGCAGATGATTTAGGAAGTATTAAACATGTAGCTAATGTTCATGTGTAGGCACAGTATGACCAAATGATTAAGAAGCCCACTTTGCAAGCATGAGGTCCATGGCTACAGAAAATGGCATTTATGTGGCTCTTTGGACAAATGCCATTTTCTTTTAGCCTTAGGTTGACACATATGTAAGTGAAATTGGGTAGATGAAAACTTCATACTAGCTTGTTAGTCATTTCTAAAGACAATAGTTATTGTCACTGATACCTTAACTCTGTTTGCAGTTCAGTATAAATCCTAATAATAGCTAATGAGCATTATGCAATCTCTGAAGATTTGATAATGTAAACTGCTTTTAAAATTTTCCTTGTAAAACTTATATTTTATTGTTAATGAAATATACGTAAGATGACATAACTAAATAATTTGTGAACCAACTTTTGTTTTGTTTTGGTGCATGATGTGCACACACACAATACATATATCATCATTATCATTGTTTAATGTCAGCTTTCCATGCTGGCATGGGTTGGATGGTTTGACTGAAAACTGGTAAGCCAGGGTGGGGTGGGGGCTGCATCAGGTTCCAATCTGATTTGACAAAGTTTCTATGGCTGGATGCCTTTCCTAACACCAACCACTCTGATAGTGTAGTGGGTGCTTTTTACGTGCCACATCACAGGTAAACTCACTCCCGTATGTATATGTATATATGTGTTACGTATTTAACACATATAATTACATATCTATCAATGAACATTGAAGTTATTTGTTTTCTCTTTTGATTTTTTAAAAATATATCTTGAACATATTCTTTCAGGAAACATGGCATTTATTGCTCTTCTAGCTGCTGAATCTGGCTTAAATTCAACAGTCTATCGGTATTGGGCTCTTCAGCAAATCCACTACATTCTGGGAGATAGTGGAAGAAGTTATGTCGTAGGGGCTGGTCACAACCCACCAATGAGACCACATCATGCTGGAAGGTAAAGAGCATTTTTTTTTTTTTACATTTAACAGTCCTAGGCGTAGGAGTAGCTGTGTGGTAAGTAGCTTGCTTACGAACCACATGGTTCCGGGTTCAGTCCAGCTGCGTGGCACTTTAGGTAAGTGTCTTCTACTATAGCCTCAGGCTGACCAAAGCCTTGTGAGTGAATTTGGTAGACGGAAACTGAAAGAAGCC
>NC_068992.1:64153156-64155829 GCF_001194135.2 Octopus bimaculoides
TATATATATATATATATATATATATATATGTATGTATGTGTGTGTGTATGTTTGTCTGTCGGTGTTTGTCCCCCCAACATTGCTTGACAACCAATGCTGGTGTGTTTACGTTCCTGTAACTTAGCGGTTCAGCAAAAGAGACCGATAGAATAAGTACTAAGCTTACAAAGAATAAGTCCTGGGGTTGATTTGCTTGACTAAAAGGCAGTGCTCCAGCATGGCCACAGTCAAAATGACTGAAACAAGTAGAAGAGTCAAATCTATTACATACATACATAAGAAGTTTGCTTCCCAACTACAAGGTTCTGGGTTCAGTCTCACTGCATGGCACCTTGGGTGTCTTCTGCTATAGCCTTGGGCCAACCAATGCCTTGTCAGTGAATTTGGTAGGCAGAAATTATATGGAAGTCCATTGTATGTATGTGTATAAGGGCATGTTTTTGTGTTTATCTCCACCCGCTACCACCTGACAACTGGTGTTGGTTTGTTTCTGTCTCCATAACAGAGGAGTTCAGCAAAAGAGACCAATAGAATAAGTACCATTTCTTCTGGTTTTATGTTCTGAGTTCAAATTCCACCAAGGTCGACTTTGCCTTTCATCCTTTCGGGGTTGATAAATTAAGTATCAGTAATGCACTGGTGTCGATCTAATCGACTGGCCCCCTCCCCACAAATTTCAGACCTTGTGTCTCTGGTAAAAAAGAATTATTATTATCATCATCATCATCATCATCATCATCATCATCATCATCATCATTATTAAGGTGGGAAGCTGGCAGAATCGTTAGCAGACCAGGCAGAATGCTTAGCAGCATTTTCTCCGTCTTGACATTCTGAGTTCAAATTCTGCCGAGGTTGACTTTGCCTTTCATCCTACTGGGGCTGATAAATTAACTACTAGTTGCGTACTGGGGTTAATGTAATTGAATTAATCCCTCCCCCAAAATTTCAGGCCTTGTGCCTACAGTAGAAAGGATTATTATTATTATTATTATTATTATTATTATTATTATTATTATAAAGACTAAATGAATTTCTTTTGTATTTCTTTAAGCAAACCCATTTCTATTTTATTTAAAGTTCATGTAAGGTCTCTGGCCCTTGCTCATGGGATGATTTTGAGAGTAAGGGCACCAACCCCATCATACTGTATGGTGCTGTGGTTGGAGGTCCTGATATAAATGACAGTTACATTGATGACCGTTCAGATTTCATCCATAACGAAGTGACATGTGATTATAATGCTGGTTTCCATTCTGCAGTATCAGGTAAGGGATGCTATTTCATACGTCTCTCTGTCTGTATCATCATCATCATCATCATCATCATCATCATCATCATCATCATCATCATCATCATCCTCATCATCATCATTTACTGTCAACCTTCCATGCTAGCATGAATTGGACAGTTTGATAGCTGGTTTTCATTGTGTTGTTCATGTCCATGTTGGACACAAACATGTATATAATTGTATATGACATGTATAGAATTGGGCATACATACAAAAGTGTGCCCCACTGTCTTAAAAAAAATATGAAAAGTAAATTGTCCAAAAAAGTGAAAGTAAATTGTGATAGAAGCTGAAAGTAATGGACAATTGGTATACTAAAATTTCATACTACACATTTGATATCTGATGGGTGGGCTTCCTATATGGGTCTTGACAACTTCTATGCTCATCAAATTGCCAACCATTCACTCAATTTTGTTGATCCAAATGATGATGGTATTCATACACAGACAATAGAAGGGTGATGGATGCTCCCCGAGAAGAAACTCAGGTGTTAATGTGGTGTAGTGTGGTCATGAAGAAGGACTTGTTGTCAGAATATATACATCATTTATTGCTACATTAATACAGATGTAAATTTTGTATGAAACGATGTATATTACAGATGCAGGAGATCTTCATCAGAAATTCCCATTTAGGCTGAGTTTTTCACGTCTATGCATTATTCTACGTTTCTTCAGCTATTGCACCAAGTTGAGTATCTAGCTGTGAGAACATATATTAGAGTTACACTGGGTTAAGTAATGTAGCTGTAAGCACAGCTATTACTGAGAATGGAATCCATCAAGGACTAAATTTACTCATGGTCCGAATTCACTGATTTACATGTGGCGAAATGCATGGTCGAACTCAACTGTTATAGAGGGACTAGTGAAGATTTATTTACGTCATGAATCTCATTTTGTGCATCGATGACTGTCATGTTTTCCTGTAAATGTGATTGTTTTAATCTTAAATAGGATCTTTTCAATTGAAAAGATGCCTTAAGGATATGTACGGATTTCGTGTTATATTAAATGTATTTCACATACATTGTTTACGTGGAATCGTGGTATATTACTATCATCACTTTCGGTTTCTATCACAATTTCTATCTTTTTCGGACAATTTACTTTCAGTTTCTTTTTACAACTGTAAACTACAAACCTGACGACTTGGGTACTTTTAGCAGAGTCCACTCCGTTACAAGTATTTCTGGTTGGAAGAGTACTTCTCTCTCTCTCTCTCTCTCTCTCTCTCTCTCTCTCTCTCTCTCTCTCTCTCTCACACACACACACACACACACACATTAGACTCGGAGGTCCAGCAAAGTGTTAAAAGATGACCCTTATTTCCCGATTAAAAATAAATTAAACGATGTCAAACCATTTGGATTTTAG
>NC_068992.1:64155850-64159963 GCF_001194135.2 Octopus bimaculoides
GAGAGAGAGAGAGAGAGAGAGAGAGAGAGAGAGAGAGAGAGAGAGAGAGAGAGGACGTGGTATAATGGGGTTGCTGTCAGATTGCTAAAACATCTCGATATTATATCGATCAATCGGTACATCTTGTTTCAAGATTGTACCACCTACCCTTTTCCTTTTATACTTGCATTTATTATCTTTGTTATTGTTGTTGTTGTTGTTGTTATGCAGGAGTGTTCTATTTAGCTAGTCTATGAAGGAATGGTCACTTATCTTTTAAATAAATAACCAGCAACACTTAATACCGCATTTATATTTACGTTCTGTCTTTTGTGTTTAATCGTGTCTATCTCTAGTTTCTAACTCGACGATGTATTGTAGAATACATTTTTTCTTATGTTTTTGTATTTCCTCTTTTTCTTCTTTTAATGGTAGATGAAACCGCTTATTTCCTTTATTCATTTGTTTTTCCTATAGACACTTAAAGCGATATAGCGATTTCTGGCCTCAAATATCTAATATATACGTTGGTAAAAACTTGCTATAAATCAGTAGACATCTTCGATTTGATTGTTCGATACGTATTATTAAAATATTTACTAAAAAGTACAAAGAAAAAAAAGAAAGAAAATATAAAAGAAAAGATAATTATCATTATATTGGTTGAATTGTTAAAGCGTCGGATGAAATAACTTGTGGGATTTAGTTACGGTTTCCTCCTTTCTGAGTTCAAGTCCAGCCGAGGTCAACTTTGCCCTTTGTTGCTCCGGGGTCGAAAGTACCAGTCAAGTACTGGGCTTGATTTAATCGACTAACCTCTTCCAACTAAAATTTCAAGCCCTATGCCTCTGCGAGAAACATCACCATCATTAGCACCACGGAAGGCGGCGAGCTGGTAGAACCGTTAACATGTCGGATAAAATGTATTGTGGCATTTCTCCTGACTCTTTACGTTCTGAGTTCCAATGCCATCGAGGTCGTCTTGGCTTTTCTTCTTTTCGGTGTCGATAAAATAAAGTACCAGTCAAGTACTCCTTCCCTGCCAACATTTGAAACCATTATGATCATCGTTGTTGTAAGAGAACACAAGCTGTCAGTTATCCCGTTTAACCCTTGGTCATTCCCTATGAGAGTCATCATACGACTGGAGTTTCGAAATAGATATCACACTTCATGGGATAAACAGAGGGCAAAGAATTAAGTGGGATGCGCTTTTCCTTTCCCACGAAGAAGTGATAACCATTCACAAACTCCTCCCAAATATAACAAGCATTGTAGCTATGAACCAACTCGTCTCTTTTTTTCTCTCCAGAAACCTATGGTAGGTCAACTTTGCCTTTCATCCTTTCAGGGTTGATGAAATAAAGTACCAATGAATCACTGCGGTCGATCTAATCGACCCCCACTCACTGAAAGTTGCTGGCCATGTGCTAAAATTTGCAGCAATTATTTAATGTGCTCTTAATTCTGCTGAGGTCGGCTTTGATTTTCATCCCAACGAGGTCAATAAGATAAACACCAGTTAAGCATTGAAGTTGATGCAATCAATTTACCCACTTTCTCCTAAAATTGCCAGCTCTGTGCCAGAATTTGAAACTTTTATTTAATGTGCTGTCATCTGATTATGGAATATAATTTGAGGGAGATTTGGTTGCCATTTCTGACAGGTCGAACGACTGTGTAGAACAGGCTCGGGCAACTCCGTTCGAGAAGCGGACCATATGAGACATGATTCAGCATAGGGCAGGCCACACTACTAAAACAATTCAACATAATTTTTCGTTGAGCGTGCCATTCGGAAAGTCCCGCGGACCGCAGTTTGCCCACGGCTTTCATATTGGCTCGTTTTGTAGATGTTATTTTAGATATCGGTGTTCTTGTTGTCTTTATCGATTACATGTTATCGGTTATTATAATCATATACATACACATATTCACACCGAAAGGCTTCAGGTTTATTTTTGAGCGTCAGATAATCAATAACCCTTTGATATAAACTTTTCTCCACTTTTGTCGTTGATAGCCCGGCATTTTCAGGCAGAGTGGATCAACGAACGAACTCTTTCAATTCACACATATATCAATTAAGACTCTTGACTACGTCTTTGTTTCCTGGCTTTTTGTTGTACTTTATTTTTTGTTACCTTCTTCTCACACATCACTTTCCATTTACTAGCTGCTCCCCGCCGCACATACATACACATACGCACGCACGCATATGCACAGACACACGTAAGTACGAACACACACACACACACACACACACAAACACACACACACAAACATACACGCATACACATGCACATACAAGCACGGACACATACATACATAAACTCAGGTATACATACACACAGACATGCACAAGTACGAACACGCACACACATACCCAAACATGCAACCACACATACGCACATACACATACAAACACACACACTGGCACGTAAGCACTCACACATACACACGCGCGCGCGCGCGCACAAATGCACCCACCTACACACGCACATACACACACATGTACACACTCATACACTGATCCATTAAAGATCAACTTGAATAAACAAACAAGAATGGGTTTTCGTTTGCCTTTTAGTGAGCAAAAATTTGTCGACATTTTTGTAAAGTAAAAGCTTTTTAATCAGATACAGTTTACAAAATAAAGATTTTCCTACAAAAAAGGAGTCATTTGTGTCAACATCTTTCTGAAACATCAACCAGTTTAGTAGTTTTTCATTATTAGTTTTTAAAACGTTTACACACATTACGGCTCTAACCACCAATTGTTTTTGTTGCTTTGGGCATACGTCATTTAAGTTGGAGAAATGAATATAGAAAATTTCATATTTTTGGCACAAGACCAGCAATTTCGGGGGCGGAGGAAAGTCGATTATATTGACCTCAGTGCTCAACTGGCACTTATTTTATCGACTTCAAAAGGATGAAAGGCAAATTGACGTCGGCGGTATTTGAACTCAGAACGTCAAGATGAACGAAGTGCCGCTAAGCATCTTGCCTGGCGTACTAACGACTCTACCGGCTCACCGCCTTAAAGGCATTAATAAGTATTTGTAATAGTTTTTTTCCTTCTATAATTTGTATTATTTGCTCGTGATCGGCTTTAATCTTTCTGGGGGACAATTTAGATTTCCACCAGGGTTTAAAGAGGAAAAGCAAGCCAGTGGCTGACGCGACTCTCAAGAGCCAAAGGCGAGTATTTCATGAGGCGGGAGTCTTTTTTTTGTTTTTTTGTTTTCATGTATACCTCAACAGAACCACCATAAGCTACAAACTTACCAGAATTTGAATGTCAAAAAGGACAATCATGTAAGATAAATATATAGAATAATGTATGCAACAAAAACGCCATAAACTGAGAAACAAAGAACTCCAGAAACAGTACATGAACTACGAGGGTCGGTGTGACCAAATGAGATTTATTGTTCTGTAATCTATATAGTCCCCCTTGCAGTCCACACACACTTCTTCCATCGGTGTTATAGTGCTTGGATCCCATTGGTGAAGAAGCTTTCAACCTGTTGCTCAAAAAAGTCATTAATAACGGACATGGCATCGTCATCATTGCGATACTACTTCCCGGCCTGTTTTTTGGGGGGTTTTTTTCATGTTGGGGAACAGTTGGTAGTCAGATGGAACCAAATCAGGAAATAAGGTGAGTGATCAACCAGTTGACAGCCACAGTTACGCACAGCAGCCATTGAAATGTAGGACTTATGTGCTGGAACATTGTTCTGATGAAACAAGACCCTTTCGTCTGTTTTCCTGAACATTTTGTCTTGTTAGCCTTTCATAACTGCCTCAGCATGTATAATTTCAATGAAAGACAATTTAAAACCACGGAAACATAAAATATAGAATGTTCACAATCAACAACAGCAGAACGCGCACACACACTCACACAAACAAGCATATCGAGCGCATACGTCTATATGTCTCATCTTCAGCTGCCAAATGGATATCCTTATGGTTTCGACACCTGAGCAGTACCATTCAATCCGACAGTGATATTTGCGGTGTATTTCTTGGAGATAGAGTCGGGCATACTCTGGTGAGGAGATGAGGTCTCTATGTATATTCATAAATGAAATATTCTTGATATCACTATATATATATATATAT
>NC_068992.1:64160422-64161387 GCF_001194135.2 Octopus bimaculoides
GAAGTAAAAAGGTTAATTTTGGCCTGTGTGTTCGTATTGTAGTAGTAAACCATAGAGAGAGATATGGTAATGTGCAGAGAAGACAAAGTGAGTTAGTGAAAGTGAGAAAGTGTGGGAAGTCTCATAGCTGCCGACAGTAGATTTCATTTCTCCATTTGACCATTGTCTTTAGTAGCTACTACCTAACTGATGGTAGCTGTCTCTGACTCGAGTTTGTCATTCATTAACTAACTGATTGAGTTGTCACGAGCCGACTAACTCAGTTGTCACCAAGTCACTAACTGATTTTTGCTTGGGGGTTCTTGCTTTTATAACTATCCAGAAGGATAGATATATCGTTGAGAACAATAGATTTAGTTGGTGGTCTTGTTATCTCTATCTTAGCTTTTGGTGGAGTAGAAGAGGTTAGAAAGGGTCAAGTGGTGAAGGCATTATTTCAGCCTAGCTAAAGGCATCTGGAAAATGTAAAACTGCTGTAACAGAAAAACCATTGTTTCACCGTGGGAAAAGTTCTGTTCAACTGTTTACTTGAAATTTGGCTATGGTAGATCGAATCCACTTCATGCCTGCAATTTGCACTACGTATACACGCACACACACACACGCACACACATTTCTGTGATATATTCGTGTCATAAATTCACGATCATTTATATGGTCTGTTATAATATTTGTGTATGTATATACGTGTGTATGTATGTGTGTGCATGCATGCATGTAGTATGTATGTACGTGTGTATATTTGTGTGTGTGTGTGTGTATATATATATATATATATATTACAGATAAGAAAGTAAATTTCGAATGCAGTATAGCTGTGAAAACAAGGGGTAAAATACCCAATCATTTTGCTGTTTTCACAGCTATACTGCATTCGAAATTTGCTTCCATATCTGTAAAATACCAGACACAAAGTTTGTTCATAAAACGTCATATATATACATACATACATACATACATACATA
>NC_068992.1:64161600-64178529 GCF_001194135.2 Octopus bimaculoides
AGATAGATAGATAGATAGATAGATAGATAGATAGATAGATAGATAGATAGATAGATAGATATTCTTTTATTTTACTTATTTTAGTCATTTGACTGCGGCCATGCTGGAGCACCGCTTTTAGTCGAACTAATCGACCCCAGGACTTATTCTTTGTAAGCCTAGTACTTATTATATCGGATTGTTTGGCCGAACCGCTAATGTTACAGGGATGTAAACATACCAACATCGATTGTCAAACGATGGTGGGGGACAAACGCAGCCACACAAATATATACATAGATATATATACAACGGGCTTCTTTCAGTTTCCGTCCACTGACAAGGCTTTGGTCGGCTCGAGGCTACAGTAGAAGACACTTGCCCAAGGTGCCACGCAGTGGGACTGAACCCAGAACCATGTAGTTGGGAAGCAAGCTTCTTAATGATGGTAGACTATGAAGTTAAGTAATGAACCAGTCCAGAACTACCATCATTAATTTGAATCATTTGCTTGATATGTTCATGATTTCAACACCATTATGATGTACGGTTGTATTTCATCCCATGTCTTTTCAACTTGCTTTTTTTTTTGCATGTTTTCATAGGCCAACTATGAAAGTTGTATTTGAATGTTATCTATTTTTATTGTCTGCCTGCTACTACTACTAATAATAATAAGACCCTGAGGAGATGCAGTATCCCATATTTTATTATATTTTATAATATGCATGAATCAATCTGGATATTGCATCGAAATGGTCATAGGTCATTTTCATTATTATTATAATAAAGTATTTTCAATGGATCAGTTTTGAGCTCTCATTTAAATCGACACATACACACACACACACATACACACACACATGACGTTTTATAAACAAATAATTTCTCACCCTCAAGAAATATTTTACTCGCTATTTTCAAAATGCAATTTTAATTTATTAATTTGTAATTCGAATGAGTTGGATATGGAAACAATTATAGGTGACAGAAAAGTAATAATATGTTAATAATTTGATGTTTATCTGTTAAAGCTCCATTTTCTTCTTATCATTTACTATATATATACATATGAAATTTTTGTTATATTTTTCTTCTAGGTCTAAATTATTTATTTTCAAGAGGAATGTTAAGAGAAGGAAAGCTTTGAATACTGACCAGCTTCGATATAACTCAAGCGGTCCTACTGTCTTTAACACGAGGAAAACTTGTACTTTAAATGGGAGTCAGCTTATTGTACATGTTATTAATGAAAACAGAAATTGGGGGGGGGGGGCATATCTCTGGATATATGTAATTTGGGGGGTAAAATTTCAAATTTTTAACATGTCTTAAATTATCTTGTAACGTCTCTGTCTCCTCCACAATTTTTATATAACTTTATTACGCTTAACTCATGTTTCCTAATACTTTTGTATATGTTTGTTTTATTGTAAACATAAATGGGCTTTGCTGGCGATAATAAAGGATTGTTGTTGTTGTTGTTGTTATTAAGACGGGAAGCTGACAAAACTGGAAGCATGCCGGGTAAAATGCTTAACAGCATCCCGTCCGTCTTTACGTTCTAAGTTCAAATTCCATCGAGGTCGACTTTGCCTTTCATCCTTTCGGTGCGGTCGATAAATTAAGTACCAGTCGAGCACTGGGGTCGATGTAATCAACTAGTCTCCCTCCCCCAAAATTTCAGGTCCTGTACCTATAATAGAAAGGATTATTGTTGTTATTAAGGTGGCAAGCTAGGCAGATGCTTAGAGGCATTTCGTCCGTCTTTGCGTTCTGAGCTCAAAACCCGCCGAGGTCAACTTTGCCCTTCATCCTTTCGGAGTCGATAAAATAAGGTTCCAATCAAGTACTAGGGCAGATGTAATTCACTTACTCGCTCCTCTTAAAATTGTTGGGTACAAGGACAACAAGAATGAAAAATATGACAGAACAATTTCTCCGTTTGTCACCTTCTAAGTCGAGTAGCTGCATCATCGGCAGCGCCATTAATTAGTACACCACAGTCACCGACTTCGCCGCCGCCACCACCACCACCATGACTTCAACCCCTCCCCCAGCAACACCCTAACTGCCACAATTACAACTAAATATAGCTTATCTGCCTCAAACAGTTCGGTAGATGACGAACTGTAGAGCCTGTAATATTGTGCTTTTCTGTTCATACTGGTTGAAGTGTTAAATAATGTTAACGGCTCGACTGTAAATCACTGCTGCAGAAACATGATAATTAGTGTTGTGTTGAGACCCGCTGAAAATGCCTGAGGCGTATATGGAGTTCAAAACCTTTTACTTCTCGTGACAATAATTTCAGAACAATAGATGAGAACTTGACTTTTGTAATGTTAGAAAAAGAAAACTTTTCTGTTGGCTTTCACTTTTCAATTCCCTCAATTTTTTCTCCAATCGATTTCAAGTTAGGTGTATTGATGTAGTTTTGTATGCTAATTATGGAAATGAAATTCATTTTTGCCTTAAATAATAAATAAAAAGTTAATAGCTTTTAAAGTTTGCAAATTTTGGGCAATTTTAGCCAATCGAATGTCATAGACACATAGGTGCTTGTTTTCATAATAATAATAATAATAATAAAAGGGCATGAGCTAACTGTATCGACCCTCTAAAGCAGTGGTTCTCAACCAGAGTCTGTGTGATCATTAGGGGTCCATATGATTTTGCTGTTAAAATTTATTTGCAACGAATTGATTTTACTTCAATAATACACAAAATATTTTAACAATTTTAAAAATACAATTCACAATACATTATTTACATTTGACGGATATTTGTCCTCATCTTGTTTGTTGTTAACAACAAACAAGATGAGGACAAATATCCGTCAAATGTAAATAATGTAAATAATTCCTTGTCTCTTAAATATAGAACTGTATTACAATTCCCAATAATCATAAAAATATGATAGGAGGTTTTAGACATGGAATGGCTACGAGGCTTCCCCACCCACGATCCCAAGTAAAATAGGAACGAAAGGGGTCCATAGGCCAAAAATGGTTGAGAACCGCTGCTGTAAAGCCAGAGTCCCCAACTACCGGGTGGCAGACGAGTACCGGGACGTGAATAATTTGTTACCCTTAACAAGAATGAATTTTAAGATGTTATTCAGTACATTTTAGTCTGCTGGGTGGGTTTTGCATGTAACCAGTCCGACCTGCTGGGTGGGTTTTGGAAATGTTTACTAATTCCTTTCCGCAAGGAGAAAAGACTAAAGAAGAGGGAAATGGAAGATTTTCTGCCAGAAATAGATATAAAGTAGTTGATAGCAGCCATAATGTGAGGCAGAGGACATGAGAAGAGCATCTGAGACGAAGAATTAAACATAGCTGTCAGTTGTAGCGATGGACGAGAGAAAACCGACTTGCCATATACACCTAAGAGCTTTTTGCCCCAAAGCTTTCCTCAAAATGTCCCGATGTCTACCATTAGTGTGCGATTGGAACTGTACATTAGATGCACGGCGGGACTGTGTGGTGCTAACGCATAGGAAAAGCAGATGTAAAAGCTTTCAGAGACTGGATCGCGCCTGTTTGATGGTCAAAGTCAACGGCCACCTCTTGGAACCGTTTTATACTGCAGCTTGATCTAACATGACTGTAATCTCTTGCATTTCTGTACATGCTGACTCCGTTTTTTCTTCCCATTTTTTTTTTTTTTTGCACGTCGTGTCCTTGACTGAGTCACAGTCCTACATGAAACCAAGACCGAGAATAGTGACGGGTTTTAGAGTGTCGTCAGGTGTTCATACCTTGCAACACATTGGAAAACAGGATCGACGGATGTTCCACTGTAGCAATTGATAGAGGAATAGTAACGGAAATGAGAGACAATATTCTCAGGGAAAATCTTGATATCAACAAAGACAAATAGGCGAATCTGTTCTGGAGGACTTTCGAATTGGAGACTTCTATGAATAACTTCCAGAATTTCTTGGCCTGGTATTGCTACCGAGGGGCTTCACTGGTTCGTCATAAACGATAAACGCACAGAAGTGCTATCAGACGAGCCTTTCCGAGATGTTCACAGAGCGACAAAACTGTTCTATTCGCACTCGTTCAGTGTTTGGGCACTGCGGACTTGTGGAGCTATGACGAACAGCTGTCGTCGCATGTGGGGCTGATCCGACTATCAACCGAGTTCATGAGGTTGATTACTCCACTGCCCTCCTGTAATTGAAGAAGGAAGGCAGTGTTGTGTGATGGACGGTTGAAAGGTCTGAGGATAGAGACTTCCCTCATGGTGGAAAGATTCTTCGTCATCCACCTTCAAAAGTTTCATTTGAATCGTTAGCACGCAGGGCAAGATGCTTAGCGGTATTTCATCACTCTATTTGTTCTGAGCTCAAATTCCACCGAGGTCGGCTTTGTCTTTCATCCTTTCGGGATCGATAAAATAAGTACCACTTGTACCCTGGGGTCGATGTAAACGACTTACACTCACCTCCGGAATTGTTGGCCTTGTGTCAAAATTTGAAATCAGTGTGAAGATTAATATTTCTTATAAGCTCACGGTCGGTCGTGACTGGCCATGCACCTACACAAGTATGGAGAGGCTAGGATAAGATGATTTTGAGACAGACTGGCAGTTGTCTATACATTCGAGTTTCCCCTTTCTGCATCACTGATGATTATCAAAGGGAATAGTCGATGCTTTAGGGTTGATACAGCTTGACATCAGTGTCGTAACAGTATTAGAATGCAAAGGACCAGAACAAGCACTGTAAGGCATCTCACCCCGCCCTCTAACAGTTCCACTAATCCCGTGCCCCGGGTTGGTACCCCTGAAAGAATAAATGACCAAATTGACCTCTGCGGGATTTGAACTCATATAATGAAGATTCAAAACAAACCTACAAAGCATCTCACTCGATCCTCTAACAGTTCCACCAACTCAAGTCATGGGTTGGCCCTTTATTTTTATCAACCCTTAAAAGACAAAAAGTGAAGGTGAATTCAGCAGGATTCGAAACCAGATTACAGGAAGTTGTAATAAATATTCTTTTCTACTCTAGGTACAAGGCCCGAAATTTGGGAGGGGGCAGTCGATTAGATCTACCCCAGTACGCAACTGGTACTTAATTTATCGACCCTGAAAGGATGAAAGGCAAAGTCGACGTCGGTGGAATTTGAACTGAGAACGTAAAGACAGACGAAATACCACTAAGAATTTCGCCCGGTGTGCTAATAATTCTGCCAGCTCACCACCCTAGTTGGAATAAATATTGTGAGGTATTCTATCCAACATTCTATTGGCTCTGCCAATTTACTGATTTTAAAGCAAGGATTAGAAGCTTTATAGAAGCTGGGAATTGCAGGATACCTATGAAAAAAAAAACCAGTTTTAGATATCCTGGACTTAATCATAGGAGACAGCCTAGTGTTGTCGAAACATGCCTCCGCCATTTGTAATGAAGTTGAACTGAAGCTAGGAGCACGACGAAAAGTTGCAGATAAACTCTTTAATGAAGGACAAGCCATCGTTTACAAAGTACAAATTCGAAGCACTCTGAAACCTGTCTGTACTGGTTGAATGCTTCGCGGAGTTTACTCAACAAACCAACCGAAGTCCTTAGGACGATTGCAGTCAACAGAGTTGAAGGAGTGGAATAAAAAAGATTCGCTTTCAACAGCTTACAATATGACAGGAGTTTGCTAGCTACGTGCTAAAGCCTCCTCTGTTTCAACATGTGAGAGAGTGAGTGTGAGTGTGAGTGTTTTACCGTGTACGTATATATATGTATGTATGTATATGTTGAGGCGGACACCCCCAGGCGAGAAGTGGACTGGTCCACTACTAATAAATAGTGGACTGACACAGTCAGTAGGTCGGCAAAGGTACGCCGTTCGGACCAGTCCCGTAGAGACGACAAAATACATCGTCATCATGGGACATATCAGTGAAGATATATGTATGTAAGTGTAGCTATGCATAAAACAGTCAAACATTAATTGAAAGATCACTCAATACAACTAAGTAGAGTATCACGTTTATTTCTACTAGGAAAAGATTGACAGTAACTTTCACCGGTCACCGCTTTGTCAGATTGTAATATTTTTATCTTTCAAGTCTTTTATATATATCATTTTGTGGGTGTGGCTTAGTGGTAGCAGTGTATTTGTATATTTGTGGTTAAAAAAAGAGATGCATTTTTTATTTCCTGGATTTGTTGTGTGTCATGTTTTTGAGAAGACTAATCCATCATCTCTATTAAGTCCTCTTGAAACAAATAAAGATCTGGTAAGTAGTGCTGATAATATGTATAGGTCAACGATATCACTGACTCTGCGAAATCCTTTGATCTCATGCATCAAGTGTTTTGGTAGATATATGCGTGTGATATGTATGTATGTATGTATGTATGTATGTACGATTGTATGTATGTATGCTTGTATGTATGTACATGTAATTTATTAAAACGGTGGTAAAATACTTTAAAAGTATGCACAAAGAATCAATAGAGCCGCCGTCGTTAGAATAAATGTTATAATATGAGCGAACATAAATGTCCTGTCCAGGAACAGAGCAAAGAGCTTCCATTTGTTTCCAACGGTACTTTCCTTGTAACCGTCGTGTGTAGTGAGATATTGTAGAAATAATTCCAGGGTTTCAATCAGGCCGTCGTGTTCTTTCGTGTTTGGTTTGTCGTTTTTCTCAATGTTTGATATTCCGTCGTCGTTGTAGTCATCACAGCATTCGCCATCACTGACGAATGAGCTATTGTGGTAAGCTAAACCTTCGATTCCTTTACGTCTGTGACAGGAACTTTCTTTCTTGGGGTTAAACTTGAGAAAAAGAAATAAAAATATAGATGAATAGAAGTGAATCAAAATTTATTCAATTTCAATGAAATTTATGTAAGAAAAACTTTTATTTTGAATTAATAATATTTTCGTTTTCACTGAGAGGTATATTAAGTAATGGTCTCCTTTGTATTCTAGCCAATCACCCAGATCAACCTAATCCTTGTCAGTTAAATTGGGTGGACGGAAACTTATGTAAAAGCCGGTTAGATGGAGTGGAAATGAGATAGCGGTGACATTGATTCTATGGTGAAGTTCCAGAGGAGTGAGATGTGATCATTTTCAATCACTGGAGGTGGTTTGTGTTCCCACTAGTTTTTATGATGGGGCAGGTCCAGGTTTTTACAAATTACCCACTGAATATACTGTGCTGCTCTATCATGCCTGTTGCTCTATCATACCCTGTAAGCACAAGAAGACTGCACATGGAGACAACGTGATCAATGGCTTCATTTTGTTGTTTACATACATGACATGTTGTGCTACTGCCGTTCTTTAATATGAGAAGTATTAATGCTAGACAAAAGAGGAGTGGTGATAGAGAGTCACCCTGGAAAAAAAAAAAATAATAATAATAATAATAATAATAATAATAATAATAATAATTAATATTATTATTACTATCATCATCATCATCATCATCATCATCATCATCATCATCATCATCATCATCATCATTATTATTATTATTATTATTATTAAGGCGGCGAGCTGGCAGAAACGTTAGCACGCTTGGAGAAATGCTTAGCGGTATTTCGTCTGCCGTTATGTTCTGAGTTCAAATTCCGCCGAGGTCGGCTTTGTCTTTCATCCTTTCGGGTTTGATAAATTAAATACCAGTTACGCACTGGGGTCGATGTAATCGACTTAATCCCTTTGTCTGTCCTTGTTTGTCCCCTCTATGTTTAGCCCCTTGTGGGCAATAAAGAAATAAAATCGTTAGCATGCTGGACGAAATGCTTAACGGTATTTTGCCCGTCGATCCGCTACTGGACAAGAATTCTGGATTATTTGTTATATTTACTTTACACGATTACGATCTTACGTTCACTTTCAACTCTTTCTCAGTTATCTCCCTTTAGGCTGTTTTCAATATTTTTATTTCCGCTTCTCTATTATTAATTTTACTCACCTCTCTATCTTAGAAGAAACTGATGGATAAAGAAATCAAACTACATAAACAAACAACAGTAAAACCGTTCAGAAATTAAATACCACTAACATATTTTTATAATATATATTATACCTACATATTAACGCTTTACAGTATACTTACATATATACCTATATCTATACATCGATCTAAAACAACAGGAATACTAAAGGAAGTTCGGAATTTAAGAGAAGAGAAAACCCATAAGATCTTATGCTATTCATTTAAAAATTCCTGAGTAGACCTTATTATTATTACATCCACCTTTAAAACTATTTTGAATGGTGAATTTGTTAACTTTGGCTTGTATTAGATAAGTATGAACTATTTGTTACTGTTATTAAATTTCCTACAGCCACCTTCACATTTCATGACTACCATTGGGATCGATCAGGTACCGGACAAGGATTCTGGAATATTTTTACAGTTTTTTTTACTTAATTTTTTTTGAGTGGTCGGGTTCACTTTTAGTATTCTCGTATGTGAGAGCAGTCGAGTTTATTTCAGATATTCTCATTTTAAAAATCATCTCTGGCTAATCGTTGAGAGGATGTTGGTGTTGCTTTGGCAGAGGTTGGCGCTCTCTGAGTGCTCTTGTTATTATCATTTTAGCCCGGTTACAGCTATATTTCTTCTGAGGTTACATCTCTTATGGATTTGCTGTGTTAAAATCACAATAAATTTCAGAGAAGAGAGAGAGAGAGAGAGAGAGAGAGAGAGTTCCAGCGGTTGGCAGTGAGAGCGCCAAATGCATTTAGACCTTTTAGGGCTTTTCTAATGGTGCTTACTCACAGTCTCGTCGCTCCTGATAAATGAAAAAGTGACTAAATCATTTACTGATGTTGCAAATAACAATCCGGCTTATTAATAATGCAGTATACGCAATTGAAGCAGTATTTAATTAAAATAGCCGTCTATGTATCATACTTAATGTATACACGCTGTTCTTAGACCAGTTATTGCAATATTTGTCCTGAGCTAACATCTTCGATGGACTTACTGTTTTAAAAACGCAATAAATGTTTGAGAAATTCGTACTTGCAACGGTCAGTGATTGTGCCAGATGCATTTCAACCTTTTAAGCCTTTCCAATGGTGCGCACTGGCAGCCAGCCACTTGCTTGGGGGAGAATTTAGTGTCTCTGGTACATAGACGGCTATTTCAATAAAATATTGCCTCAGTTGCGTATACCGGATTTTTATTCAGCCGGACGGCTTTTCGCAACATTGCTGACGGTCAAAAAGGCCAAAATGTATGTGACACTCTCGCTGGACATTACTGGGACAAATTTCCACCTCCCTCTGATATTTATTGTGTCTTTAACACAGCAAGTCCATAAAAGATGTGTTCTCTATACAAATACTGCAATATCTGTCCTATTGACAAGAGAAAGAGAAAAACATACAACACCGAATTTAAGACGTGTTTTATATGTACTGTGCGTGTATATGCGTGCACGCGCGCATATCTATATGTAAAATAAAGTTCTAATTCATTCAGGTGTAAGAACTGATGTATCAATTTTGTTGTGTGTGTGTGTGTATGTGTGCGCGTGTGTATTTGCACACATACACACACGCACGCACACATATGTCAGACGATCAGCAATTTTCTCGACGCTAAATTATTTACTTTAATGTTATAATTCCTAAACCAAAGGAACTGGAAATTACCTGGCTCACCCTTGATGAATGGGTCCTTGTAATTTCGGCCAAAGTTTCAGGTGTATTCTTCGTAACTGTTTTTGGACCAATCATGTTTCCAAGCCAGCTTTGTTGTAATTTCTCCATCCAAGCAGGGAAAGTCGTTCCCATGCTACTTTTATAATGAATATTGACCGTTATTACAGCCATCACACACGATAGGGAGACCAACATCATACAACTGGCGAAATAGATACCTAGAACAAAGATAAGTAAACAATTGTTATAAAAAGACAACTCGTTTGAAAGGACTCTAATACAACAGAATAGAAAGGAATACAGCAGAATATGATAGAAGCTATTATAAAATAGACTAGAATATGACATAAAGATAGAATGGTCTATAATAGTGGAGAAGAATACAAATACTACAGAATAAAATAATATGAACCAATAACTGATTTCCAAAGGTGGACACCGTTAATCGAAAAGTCAACTTCGTTAGCTGTTGGCTGTTAGTCTGTTAACCAAAAAGTTAACTTCCATCACTGTTAATCAGTTAATTCTTTAAAAATGTAACGGAAGTTATTGATAAACCGTTAACGTTAATTTTTATTACAGAAAAAAAAATCAGTTTTGCTCTAAACCACCTAAAAACACCTTTAAAAAGTGCCAAAGCTATAAATTCCATTAACTTCAATTGCTGATTTCTATGTAGTTGTTCATTATTTTAGAATTAGCTGCCCAACATTTCTCAAAGAGCTTCATGCTGACTTAAATAAAGAAGGAAATATAGCGACCTCATAAAGAGGACAGTTTCGTTACATGATAGTTACACAGTTTATCACGTATTTTCTTTTAGCCTACCAAGTATTGTTCTTTTTTTTTTTGCTTAGTATGGCAGAATAGCAAAACCAATTAGCATCATAATCAAGTGTGTTATTTTCTAACCTGGGCACCAAACCGTTAATCCGTTAAGCGTTAATTAACGAAGTTGACATTTTCGTTAACGATTTAACTCTTTAGTTAACTTTGGAAGTCATTATCGGACTAATTAACTTCCGTTTCATTTAACTTCTGTTAACTCAAGTCAACTTGAGTTAATTTCCGTTAACTTCAATTGAATTGTTAATGAATTTTTGTAGTTTTGGCACATTTTAAAGGTGTTTTTTTTTGGTGGTTTTAGAACAGAAACTGATGTTTTGTTTTTTTCTATAATAGAAATTACTGTTAACGGTTTATCGATAACTTCCGTTACATTTTTAACGAATTAACTGATTAACGGTTATCGAAGTTAACTTTTTGTTAACAGTTTAATGTTTAACAAAGTTAACTTTTCGATTAACGGTGCCCACCTTAGGTTATTTAAACCAATTATAAAGTTTACTCAATCAAAAATTTTAGCCAATTAGAGACTTAGAATGTGAGCCATGTTCTAGCGATTCAAGACAACATTGCTTTATTTTCTTTTTGTTGTCACCGACAGCTTATAGGCATGATGTCACGTTTTACCTTGCTCACTACACTTAGCTCTTGCACCTAGTTAGATTCGTCCCTGACTTGGTCTACACAGAATGACTTCCACCATTTTAAAATCACGCACGTTATGAAATTATTTTCTTAACCTTTGGTAAAGTATCTGCTTGATTACATTAGATGTTACAATACATTATTCCATTCATTTTGTAAAAGAAAAAACATACGTATGTACATATTCATGACAAAGTTATCCAACATATATTACAAGAATTTGTAATATATGAAAATACATGTATACAGTTTTCGATAACGTTTACTACAACGCGTTATTCAGTTCACCGCCTTAGAACATTTGAAATATTGAAAAGAAAATGAGAATGAATAGTGCAGCAGCTGGATGCTATCATTCAGTGTTACTCAACCATGAAGGGGGTCGTGCACCACCCGTTTTCATCAAATACAAGCTCAAACTGGTAAAGTCACGATTCTCTACTAAATTTGTTAACTAAATCTGTTGCTTAAATCGTTTTATTCGATACCAAAGACAATGGTGGTCTTCTCAATGAGCATTCCACAATAATACCTTCTCAATGGAGTCTTCCACAATACTATACTCCTCAATGATGCTTTCTACATTGAGGGAATTCAAACAATTACACCTTACACAATGACACCCTTCAAAATAATGCTCTCCACAGTGATGTTTTTCACAGTGGTGCACTCTATAATGGGTCATCTACAGTAATGCCCTCTACAACAGTGTCACCACCCCGGTGCCTTCCACAATGGTGTATTTCTCAGTGGTGTCCTCCACAATGGATAACCCACAACAGTGTCTTTCACAATTAATTTTCTTCCATGGTGCTTCACACAACGACGTCCTCCATAAAGGGGTCCTCAATTTGATGATCTTCACAACGATGTCTTTTACAACAGTACCATGTCATTAAGAATTAAAAAATTAAAAAAACAACAATATCCTGTTACTGTTAAACTTGTTGTATCCCTACTGAAAGATTCTGACTGTGTGTGGTGTGTAAAGGATCGCCTCACTCTAACGAGTTTCGTTCGTTTATAAGCTACTGATTACGACCAACAAGTAATTGTTGGCATGAAGAATAGAATGCGTGAATGAATGAAATGGAATGACTTATCTGAGAATCGTGCTTGCATTATAGAATTAGATCACCGAGCACTTACACTACTGTACGAAGAATAAATACTAGTCAAAACGAAAAAGAGAACACGAGAAGCAACACACCCAAAATACACCTACCTATATAAGGAATCTCGTCTGAATTGGCTGGAAGTGTTTGGTTGACGACTAATAAGAACACTGACAACGAGAGGAGAACTGTTACACCTATGGAAACTTTCTCTCCGGAACTCGGTGGTAATAGGAAACCCAGGAGAGATATACTACTAATTAAAAGACAGGGAAATATGAAGCTAAGGATGTGGAAAAATGGTTTCCGTTCGAGTGAAATAACATATATTAGCTCACTGCTCACACCACTGGCGTGTTTCACCTCATTTCTGATTGCTTTAAGACGGACGAGAGCCCACTCTGAGTTCTGTACGTAATTCGATGTGTCTCCAGTTGTTGATGCTGGATAAAGGTCCAGTTCATTAACAAGGTATGCCCACGATGAAAAAGTCATATTGCAGAACTGTTTGTCGAAAGGGAAATTCTTGGTCTGTAGCATACAGGAGCTTTTGACGACCGATGGGAAACGGTAATACATAGTTCCATTGGAAGATATTCTAACATTGTAATATTCCAGGATCCCTTTCAGAACATAATCCACACTGAAATACATAAAATAAAAAAATAAAAAAATTATTTACGTAAGAATAGCATCTCAGGTGTACTGAAATGCTGTGTGACATACACATATATCTACATCTTCATCTAACAATGAGGGTGTAGTAACGCCTTGTCTCGTGCGCATGCGTAGTCATCAATATCCAAGTTTGGCGCCCTGATTCTTTCTCTTTTCTCGCCGGCCGACGACGATGGCAGACGTCCAACAGCGGAGCTCTCGAACATGTCAGCACCAGAGCTTCACAAATAACTGCTGCCTATTTTCACCATAAATAAATATTGTTGTGTTGATAGTTCGGAGTCAGCGTTACGTTGTTTATCAGGTCGAGTAGCCCATCCTGCTCAAAAGGTCCCTGAATAAGGTTTGTTTTAGGATGTTGAGTAAAACACCCATGTTTCCAAAGGTGAATTATTCAAAACCCAAAGAATTCCTCTCAACACATGGCTATGATGTTCCCCCACTACTTCTGCTCATGATCAGAGATGCACATATCGCCAGCCACCAAGGGACATGCTCAACTGGTTAAGGTCAAACAACTGACAAGCAAATCTGTAGTATTAAGCAGAATATTTGCTGTAGCCCATCTTTTATACCAAGACAAAACAATGTACATGAATGAGAACCCAGGTTCGAAATTTCCCCACGACACCTGATGAAGGCTGGAGGGTATATCAGCCGAAATGTGTTAACAACAAACAAGATGAGGACAAATATCCGTCAAATGTAAATAATGTTCACAAAATTTATTTTTGCTGATGCACACCACTATTAAAAGTTACCCACTGAATCTTTTTTTCTCCTTGCATTTTATTTTTTGCTAGGCATGATATTTGATTTACTTGTTGAGATCGTAAAGACTGTATGTATAATTACAGATGAAGCGTCTTTTCAAGATGATAGGTATTTGGTGATCAAACAAGAATGATTTGGGTTTATACAGCATCATCATCGTTAAAACAACTGCAACAAAAACTCGCATTAGTAGTAGGAGCTGTCTTTGAATATTAGTAATACTAGAAGCATTGTGTTTTTAGCAAAGAACTGCTCGGGGTCACCATTTTAGTGAAGGAAGTCGCTAATGAAGATGTCAACACTTTAATGACTGTACTCGGTCATTAATTCAATGACTGTATTATACCTCTGGTACGATAAGTGACAACAAACACTTCTATCAGTGCGTGAACAACTTCATATCTAAGGTTTTATTCAGATGTGTAACAAACGAATTCATACTGTGAGTACACAATGTTCAATCAGGTTATCTGGAATTGAAGCTTAAGATTATGAACCTCATGTTCCACGATGACAGTGAGAAAATAGGAGGAATTTAAAGTACAAAAATTATTTTCAGACAGGCACTAGGTGAAGAATACTATTGCGAGTCGTTGGTAGGAAAGAATATCAAATCCTTATACCTGGCTCTCTCTCTCCGATGTTGACCTCGCTGCGTCTTAATAAAGAAGAGATCAATTCAATTGGAATTCGCTCTTAAGTAGGCGATATTGCTTCTAACACTCTCCTGTGTGTGGTTTAGCAGTTACGCCTTGTATGCTAGCAAAGGGTGGTGGGAGCTAAACTCTGTTGCTTGGAATGTTCTAGAACATTCGATAGGGGAGATAACTGTAGTTGACTCCCAGCTAATATTTTGCCAACGAAAGAACTTGTTTCAAATAGCATTGCCTACATGTTTAACTTTTCAACATTAAGGTTACTCTATCAAATGTAATGTTTATTTATTCACATTGTTTTGATACACTATTTCGTAGTTTCAAGATTTCGATGATATAAATATTTATTTTTGAACGATATTGTATGGTTGGTGTGAGAGGTCGGATCTGGCCAGTTTGAACACAAAACAGGTAGAATATTTTGGCCAGAAACGACTAGGTTAAATGATAAAGGGTTAAAACAGAGGACTACTTACTTCTCGTAGAGCGCAATATCAGGAATCCAAACCTCTTTGTTGGACACAAGTATTTGGTCGATTCCTTCAAAATCAGTCTTATTCCAGCTCAGTCTACAATCTCTCCATTGCTACAGCAATACAAAAACAAAGTCCCTTTACATTTCTATCACAACTAGAATGGATCTGAACAGCCGTGTTGTGGGAGTGTAGTGTATGAGTTTTGTGTTATTGTGTCGCTTATCTTTAGACCTTGTATGTGTTATGAGAATTATTGTGTGTGTGTGTTCCCAATTGTGTTGTGAGAGGGTCTTGTGCTGTGTTTTGAGAGGCATTTGTGCTGTGCTGTAAGAGGGCTTTGTGCTGTGTTGTGCGAGGGATTGTGCTGTGTTGTGCGATGGTCTTGTGTGCTGTGTTGTGAAAGGGTGTTGTGCTGTGTTGTCAGAGCGTCTTGTGTTGTGTTGTGAGAGGAACTTGTTCTGTGTTTTGAGAGTGACTTGCGCTGTGTTGTGAGAGGGATTTGTGCTGTGTTGTGAGAGGGTGTTGTGCTGCGTTGTGAGAGGGTGTTGTGCTGTGTTGTGAGAGGGTTTTGCATTGAGTTATCATGATCCTTGTGTTGTGTTGTATGTCAGCCTTGTTTTGTGTTCTGCGTGAGTCCTAAATTACGTTCTGTGTGGGCTTTGTATTGTGCTGAGTTGTATGTGGGTTGAAGTGGCTAGGGGATTCAGCTCATCATCGCAAGGTTGTGAGTTCGATTTCCAGCGGCGCGTCGTGCCTTTGAGCAAGACACCTTATTTCACATTACTCCTTTAGTAGAAAGTGGGTTATACATCTTTAGATTGTATACCTGACTTTCTACTATAAAATTAAAGAAATTGACGGAACGCTGAACTCCAGACTAAACAACTTAAACAACATTTATTTACTTGGTAAAACATACAAATCTTTAGTTATACATCTTTAGAGGTGAGAATAACGAGCTGTCGAGTATAAGACCGAAAGATGTAGAGACAGCTTAAACACACGTCCTTGCTCAATCGCTGGCCAGCGAGAAAGAGAATGAATTGAGCGGGAAACGCTTGCTTGTTTAATTTTACGCATGCGTAAGACTACGCATGCGCAGGCGTTACTACACTCCCATCCACTCAGCTGGCAAAAATGAGTTGTACCTGTATTTCAAAGGGCCAACCTTGTTACATTCTGTGTTATGCTGAATCTCCCTGAGAACTATGTTAAGGATACACGTATCTGTGGAGTGCTCAGTCACTTGCACATTAATTCCACCAGCAGGCTGTTCCGTTGATCGGATCAACTGAAACACTCTTCGTCGTAACCGTTGTATGTTGGCCTTGTGTTGTGTGTGAGCTTTGCGCTGCATTATGTGTAGGCCTTGTGTTGCACTGAGTGTGGACTTTGCGCTATGCTGTATGTGAGACTTGAACATGAAGCCTGTGTGTGTTTAGGAGGTTTGTTGGACATGATATGGTGTTGTATGTGTGCATGGAAACGTTTCAATTTACAGAGATATGAAGATTAATGTTTACATACCATTCTTATCCAGATGCTCGTATGAAGGATTTGTAGGCTATCATTCTATGGGTTTTAAGACGAAAAATAGCAATAAAAAAAGGGAAAAACAACGATTAGAAATAGTTTACTATCTCGGTAATTATCTGATTCTGTCTCATTTTCTTTCCTTCTTTCTTTCTTTCTTTCCTTCTTTCTTTCTTTCTTTCCTTCTTTCTTTCTTTCATTCATTCATTCTTTGTTTCTCTCTCCTCTCTCTCTCTTTCTCTCTCTCTCTCTCTTTTTCTCACACACACACACATACATACACACACACACGGAGACATGGTTTCGGGTTCAGTCTCACTGCGTGACACCTCAAAGTTAGTGCCTTCCACTATAGTCTTGGGCCAACCAATGACTTCTGAGTGAATTTGATACACAGAAATTATATAGAAGGCCCTCATTTCCAGGCGCAGGAGTGGCTGTGTGGTAAGTAGCTTGCTTACCAACTACATGGTTCCGGGTTCAGCTCCACTGCGTGGCACCTTGGGCATGTGTCTTCTACTATATCTTCTACTATAGCCTCGGGCTGACCAAAACCTTGTGAGTGAATTTGGTAGAC
>NC_068992.1:64179058-64182494 GCF_001194135.2 Octopus bimaculoides
ATATATATATATATATATATATATATATATATATATATATATATATACATACACATACATATATAGATACGCGCGCGCGCGCACACATACACACACACACATAAGCATACACACATGCACAGTTGCACGTCGTTTTGGATTTGTTTCACAAGACTTTTCTTTTTATATGAAACCGTGTGTTGAAATGAATAGTTATATTTCTGAGCTAATAAACCCCATAAACGCACTCATGATTATTATTTAATGGAAGCACATGGCTCTGTGGTTAGAGCATTGGGCACACAATCATGAGGTAGTGAGTTCGATTCCTGGACTGGGCTGTGTGTTGTGTTCTTGAGCAAGACACTTTATTTCACATTGCTCCACTTCACTAAGCTGTAGAAATGAGTTGCGACATCACTGGTGCCAAGCTATATCAGCCTTTGCCTTTCCCTTGGATAACATTGGTGGCATGGAAGAGGAGGCTGATATGCATGGGTGACTGTTGGTTTTCCATAAACAACCTTGCCCAGACTTGTGCCTCAGAGGGTAACTTCCTAGGTGCAATCCCATGATTATTCATCACTGAAGGGGTTCTTCACCCTTTTTAACTCTATTATCATTTAATTTAACAGATACATTAAATATAATCTAGAGATTACATTATCTCTAGAGATAATCTAGAGATTTCCACCCCTATATATATATATATATATATATATATATATATATATATATATATATATATATATATATATATATATATATATATATGTATATATATATATATGCACCTATACATACATACATACAACATATGCAGACACACACACGTACGTATGCACATACATGTACATATATATATTCATAAGTGCATATATATATATTTCATCATCATTGTTGTTTAACATCTGCTTTCCATGCTGGCATGGGTTGGACAGTTTGACTGAGGACTGGCGAACCAGAAGGCTGCACCAGGCTCCAATCTGATCTGGCAGAGTTTCTACTGCTGGATGCCCTTCCTAACACCAACCACCCCAAGAGTGTAGTGGGTGCTTTTACGTGTCACCGGCACGAGGGCCAGTCAGGTGGTAACGGCAACAACCACACTCAAATGGTGTTTTTTTATGTGCCACCTGCACAGGAGCCAGTCCGGTGGCACTGGCAACGACCACGCTCGAATGTTGTGATGGACAATTAATTGAGACTTGAATGAATGTCGTGGTAGAATGGTAAAAAAATACTAAATTCACTTACCCATACTTTCATTTCATTTCCACCCCTAATTTTTTTTAGATCAAATCTTTCCCAAGGGCCATCAAAAAAGTAGCTACAATAGCGTTTGGAACAAATCAACAACATTCCAGGCTATAAATCCGTGACCTTGTGCCAAAATTAGTTAAAATTAGTATTTGAAAGAGATTGGATATAAATTGAAAATATTTAGGGGCTGAAAAGTCATGAATAAAAATGAAATATTTTTGAATACGTTACCAAATCAATGATCTGTCTCAGTGCCAGATTTAGGGTTATGTTGACCGAAGAATTGCCACAGTGGGGCCGGAGATAATATTGGTAGTTAGTAAAGATGTGTTTTCTTAGTGCTAAGCGAGCTTTTTGAAGTTTTGTGATGGCTGTAAGTTGAAG
The DNA here is from genome assembly GCF_001194135.2 of Octopus bimaculoides. Taxonomy (NCBI): domain Eukaryota; kingdom Metazoa; phylum Mollusca; class Cephalopoda; order Octopoda; family Octopodidae; genus Octopus; species Octopus bimaculoides. Next base: position 64,180,685 of record NC_068992.1, read on the forward strand.
AAATAAAAAGGAGAAAAAAAATTCAATGAGTTTTAAGAGAAACAGGAAAACAATGATAGATTTTTAAAATTTGTGACACGTAAGAGTGAAATTGGAATTATGGATTTGGGACAAATGGTTGATTCATGACTATCATTGTTGTTAGGGCAACTGAGCAGCATTTCATATGCCTTGACATTGTGAGTTCAATTGCTACTGAGGTTAACTTTGCCTTTCATCCTTTCGGGGTCGATAAAAATAAGTACCAGTGAAACACTGGGGTCGATGTTATCCACTAACAGCAGCCCCTCAAACTTCAGGCCTTGTGCTTTTAGTAGAAAGGATTATCATCGTTATTATCATTAAGGCAGTGAGCTTCCAGAATTGCTTGGTTCTTTACGTTCTGAGCATACATACATACACATACACATACATACATACATACATATTTCTGCTACTACTACTACATACACACACATGCATACATACATACATACATACACACACACATACACACACGCATACATACATTCATACATACACACATACATATTACATACATACATACATACACACATACATACATACATACATACATACATACATACATACATATTACATACATACACACACACATACATACATATTACATACATACATGCATATATATTACATACATACATACATACATACATACATATTACATACATACATATTACATACATACACACATACATACATACACACATACATACATACCTATACACACACATACATACATACACACATACATACATACATACATACATACATACATACATACATACAAAATCTCTGAAGAGGCCTAGCGAATCATGCATGTACCCCCATTACATCATTTTCATCTACTAATTACTCCAGCATACGGTAGCTATAGAGATAGAATGGGGCATGCCAATGCTTGGCCGAAACAGCTGTAAGATTTTGTCCCTTCTCCAATTACTAAATGTCCTTTAAATTTGAAATCTTAATTGTTGATATGACATGGTATGTCATAAGTGTCTGCAAGTTGCTGAGTACCTCATATTCCCCTCCATCTTCTAATTGCTATACATATATATATACATATATACATATATACACACATACACACACACACACACACACACACACACACACATGCACATATATATATATATGTTATTGTGAGGATATAGATTCCTCTTAAAAGGGATGTTTACATCCAAGCTTTTCTGGTTTAATCCTATACCTCAATGGAATTTGCAGGAGTCCAGTTTTACTTGGTAATAAAATTATAAAGTAACCATTAGCACCAACAATTACGAATTATTAACTTAGAAAATAATCCTTTTAATTAATATAAATTATATTATCTTTTCATGTTCTCCCAATTAATAATACAAATTAAAAGAAATAGATTTACTTACTGTTAACCATAATAGAAAAATAATATATATGCAAATTTAATGGTTCCTTTGTTTCGACCATGTTCACACACACACACACACACAAATAAGAACAAAAAACACATCCACATATAACGGTTTCTTTTGTTTCACATGCACTCATAAATATACGAATGATGAAATATTTAGTCTGTTGAGTAACACTCAATCAATCAAGATGTAATTTCTATTTGTGCCAATTTTTCACCCTGGGGAAATATTTACTTTGCAATTTTTCAAAATGCAATTTTAATTTATAAACTTGTAATTTGAATGAGAGTAAATATGGAAACAATTGTAGGCAAGTGTAAATTGACAAAATGTTAATAAATTGATAGTTCTCTGTTAAAACTCTCCATTTTCTTCTTTATCATATGCTATATATA
>NC_068992.1:64188365-64193876 GCF_001194135.2 Octopus bimaculoides
TATATATATATATATATATATATATATATATATATATATGTGTGTATATGCATGTGTGTAGTATGCATGGTCCATGTACCTGTACGCATGCATGTGAGAGTATCAGCTCCTGTTACAGCCACCAATGATAAAACATTATCTAATGTTTCCAGGAGACAGTATTTTCTCCCTTTCTTGTCTATTGACAGACTCTGGCCAGTCAAACAACTCTGTTTACAAGACAACTCCAAATTCTGGTTTCAATTCCCCCACTCCAGCACACACCCTGTCTGTCAGTCTGCTTGTCTGTTTGCTTCTCTTTCACTTTCTCAATCTATCTTTTATCAAACTCTCTTCTTTTCTGTTTGTTTTGTTTTTTTATCTTTTGTTAAACACTTCATTAAACAGAAAAAAATATATAAAAATTATAAAGATATCAGAAATGGAAAACATTCTTCTTCTTCTTTCCTTCCTCCCCTCTGCCCCATCCTCCTCACTTTCCTCCTTTGTCCCCTCCCACACCATTTCCTTCTCCTTCTTCTTGCTATAATTATTATTATCATTATTGCTATAATTATAATTGATAATATCGATAATAGTTATTGTTATTTTTATAAATTATTCTTGTTCTTCTTGTTATGATCATTTTATGAATCTCTTTTCATTGTTTCATTCACGTTAGTGTTATCATAATGAGAACCATGCCTGAAACCACCACCATTGCTGCTGCCACAATCACCACCACCATCGCCACTACAACCACAAACACCACCACCACCAACACAGTCACTACAATTTCCACCACTACCATTACCACCATGATAACCACAATCACCACCACCATTACTAGTCACCATCACCATCACCATTGTGATTCAGCTCTTTATCTTACTCCCCGACACCCCTCAACTCTTTGGATTTATGCATGTGTATTGATCTGTGGTGCATAATTATCTGCCTGCCTACCTACCTACCTACCTATCTGTCTGTGTGTCTGTCCGTCCATCCATTCACGTATCCATGTGTGTGTGTGTGTCAAGCAATGTGAAATCGGAGTTGTGGTAGATACTGGTGTCATGCAACTGGCACGTAAGAGCACCCATTATATTCTCGGAGTGGTTGGCGTTAGGAAGGGCACCCAGCCATAGAAAACTGTCAAATCAGACTGGAGTTTGAGGCAGCCTTCCAGCTTACCAGCCCTAGTTGAACCGTCCAACCCATGCCAGCATGGACAACAGACGTTAAATGGTGATGATGATGATGATGATGATATACTCACAAATAGATCAGAGATAGAAAATAGAATTCACAAGATTCTTTATTCAAATCCACTACAATTGTTTTGACTCATCTTGCATCTGTTCTTCAAAGGTGAGATGCTGTACAATCAATTGTGTTGCATCACAGTTGCAGATTATGTCTCGCTGGGTGACTTAAACGAGTACTTTACTCATTCTTCTCTCTATTGCACCCACCTCTATGTGCTCGATTTTTGTTATTACAGAAAGCTAATCTAATCCTATGTTTATTAAAAATTCTATAGTATTTACTGTCTTTGGAAAATGTTTAGTCAGTGCGAAATAAATAATTTTGGTATATTAGAAATTATTTGTTTTCCGAAGGGAATTATATACCATTCGATATAGCTAGAGATATCCATGTTACTGAGGTATGTGTACACACACAGACACACAATGGTCATACAAATATCAAACATTATATAGGAGTCGTGGAAGGAAAATTGAAATTTAGATTTAACAGCCATCTTTTGAATTTTAGGTAGTGATGAGGCATTCAACAACCCTTTTGGCTTTAATCTGAAAACGTTGGTGTTGCCTTGGTGGAGGTTTGTGCTCTCTGAATGCCCTTGTTTATATTGCAATTAATTGTAACAGTTTTGTTTACATTTTGCTGTATGGAGTACATTATTTATTCAGAGGTATTTCACTTATTTTGGGTTTATACCCTCAGTTAATATTATTGTTATTATTATTATAAATATATTTATTAGTATTATTTGCATAAATATCATTAATTATCACAATCATTATTTTAACTAGTATAATTACTATAGATATTAAGTTGTTTCTTTAAATCGTTTAGACGTATATTTTATCCAGTGTGAACATCTCATAACCTGTTCCTGTCTAGTGTTTATAAGAGTAAATTTAGAAGTGAAAATTTGGTACATTTCTTCCACATAAAGGTCACATTTATTATCTCCTATACTATAAGGTTTTGCTTTACAAATTATTTCCCAAGCAATCAAAAACACTTTGTTACTATCTTTTAGTGTCCAAATTAGCTTACTAAGACTTGTAGCATTCATTTTGTCTATTTCTAAATGAACTTAAATGATTGGCAAGTATCTGCTTAATATAATATGAGCTAGCTCCTATATAGAAATACTCTCTATTCTCTGTGGTAATCTTACATCTGTATACGATATTTTTATGCCTACAATTAGAGTTAAGCAGACAGACCCTGTTCCTTGCACAATCGCATTTAATAGTTCTACTACTTCTATCACTAGTATCCACTTCACCTACTCTAGATAGGATTTCTATATTCTCCTTTGCACATAGACAACATTCTGAGTACTTTGCTTTTTAGGATTCACATCTACTTCCAAGTTAATTGTGGAGTTCCATTGGGTCTCTTCAATTTTATTGGTTGTCAAACAATAGTTCCTATCCTGATACCTAAATGTGTTACTTACAGCTTGTCCGCTCATGTTTACATTGATGCTATTTATTGATCTATAATTATAATTCTGGTTAATATTGCTATTGTTCATATGAGATTTACTAGTGCTGCGTGCTGCTATAATTTGTGCTAGATTTTTGTTATTACAGAAAACTAATCTAATCCTATGTTTATTAAAAATTCTATAGAATTTACTGTCTTTGGAAAATGTTTAGTCAGTGCTAAATAAAATAATTTTGGTATATTAGAAATTATTTGTTTTCCGAAGGGAATTATATCCCATTCGATATAGCTAGAGGTATCCATGTTACTGAGGTGTGTATATGTCATCTGTTTATATATATTCAGTAACTCTAAGACTCTCCATTTGATGTTGCAACTGCTGTTCCAGTCCATTTTCCAGGCATAACTGACTAGCATTGGGGAGTTCTTTTCACTGTCTGAAGTTTGACCCATTCATTGTAAAATCTTTTTTCTGAATGCCCCCTCATAAGGGCTTATGTAACTTTTCTTATCTTTGGCAAGATCACTGGACCTTCAGCCTTGTACATCATCCACTTTGTGTTTCTGATCTACCAGACAAATACTGCATTTTTACACAAGCGGTCTGTAATGACCTGTAAAAAAAGGGATTAATTTCAGATAATGATCACTTTCATGTTGGTATCACAACTGCAGCTTACATTAAATGAGGAACTCTTCCAATGTTGGTTTTAACATTCAAAGACAAAGATGGAAGGCAACTCATAGCTTTCTGAGCCTATTACTGATTGGGATTGTGCGCTGTGGGTAGGGAAATATGTATGAGATTTCCACATGAAACTGCTATCTGTAAGAGTTTTATTGTCAGGCCACCTTATTGAAAATCTCTTACGAAGTGAAGTTAGAAATTTTCATACTAATAATTAGATAGAAAGTTTTTTTTTTTAAAAACACAACAGAGTTGGTTGACAAAACTGTTTGTTCATGTGTCTAAGTGTCACATCACGTTTATGAAAAGGATTTTAAGTTTTGGAATCTAAGTTCAGCAATGTGTCTGAAATGTCAGCTTTAGTTATGTTAATTTTGTTTGTTCCTTCTAAAGCCATGACTGGCTCATAAGGGCTGGTTTCACTGGCGTATAGGATCCCCACCTGGACAAGATGCTGGTCCATTGCAGGAGGAAAGACTGAAAGTTGTAGCGAAAGAGTCAGCAGAGGTTTACCATTACCTTCTGCTGGAGCTTAGGTGTTTCACTCATAAACACACACATCACCTGGTCTGAGATTCGAACCCATGATCCCTCAACTGCTACTCTAACCACTGGGCTTTGTGCCTCCACAGTTATGTTAATAGCTACTATATTTTTAAATCTTATTTTTTCTGCTGATATCTAGTGTGCAATAAGGTTAATCCATTGTCCTAGTATTATCAGGGAATTAGGATTTAAGTCAGTCAAACCTTCTGTGATAAGAGCCCATTGTGATGTAAGGATTCTTCTATTAGTTCAGACTTATTAACACAGACTGTTTGTTGAAGAAAAGGCTTTTATCTGCATGCATGCATTACTTCAATATCTGATTTATTTGCATTCACTCCCAAATAGAAGAGCAGTGTGTAGAACCTACTTTTCTAGCTTTATCAGATAACATAATGAATATTCTGGCTAAGTACAACTTAAATATTTTGTTGTGATCTGTCCAAATCCATATTGAAGAATTCAGGAATTTCATTGGACAGTTATTGGTGCCATGAGTGGGATTGAACGTAGAACCATGTAGTTGGGAAGTAAGCTTCTTACCACACAGTCACACCTGCACCTGTCTCTCTCCCCATATATATATATATACACACACACACACACACAACGGGCTTCTTTCTGTTTCCATGAACCAAATTCACTCAAAAGACTTTGAATGACCTAGGAACATAGCAAAAGACACTAAAACTTGTAACCTTATGGTTGGCAAGCAGACACCTTAACTACACAGCCAGGCAAATACTGCAAAGTGTTCAGCATGACACAACTGTTTTTTTTGCAGAACAGTTCTCAAAGACAAAATTAGACACATGAGCAACCATAACAGCAGCACCAAACCCTGAACAGTTTGTTTTCACAGATGCTATAAGCCGGGTCAGCCGTGCTTGTATTGCGGCTCAATCAGTAACCACGGACCCTAGTCACTGGGATTCTGAAATGAAGCCACAATGATAACGATGGTAATGAGGGAAATAACAAGGTACATTTTTTTTCTGCGCTGTGGCCATGCGGGGGCACAACTTTAAAAGGCTTTAGTTGAACAAACTGACCCCAGCACTTTTGATTTTTTAAAAATAAAGCTTAATACTTACTCTATTGTCTCTTTTGCTGAATCACTAAATAACAGATATAAACAACCAACACCAGTTGTCAAGTAGTGTGTGGAGGGGACATGACAGACATGATAGGCTTCTACAGTTTCCACCTACCAAATTCACTCATGAGGCATTGGTTAGTTCCAGACATTTCTCCGAGGTGCTGTGCAGTGAGACTGAACCCCAAACCACATGGTTGAGAAAACTGAGGAATTTTCCTCTTTTCTTTTACAAGTTGAATAAATGAAATAAATAAATAAAAAGCAAAACTTTTAGATTAAAAATTGATTTTTAATTGTAAGAGAAAATAGAATTGGGTATCACAGTTGTTACAGTTTTTTTTTTCTTTCTTAAGTATCAGTTCTGACTTGTTTTTTTTTCATTGCTGCTCAAAAAAAAGGGGGGGAAAGAGGAAGTAAACGGGGGCGGGAAAGAGTTTCAACATTATTAGTATTCTCAACATTATTATTATTATTATTATTATTATCATAT
>NC_068992.1:64194208-64201364 GCF_001194135.2 Octopus bimaculoides
GGCCTTCAGAAATGATGAGGAGGGAGCAAAGCTGTCCGTGGCACAAATTCGAACTTGGGAGATCGCAATTACATAGCACAAGGAATTTAAATCTGACACTTTGTTGTTTCTGCAATCCACAGCCCTTATGTAATTATGGAGGGAGAGTGGGAGAGATAGATAGATAGATAGCTAGCTAGAGGGAGAGGAGGAAAAGGGAGATGGTCTGATGCCTTGAGCAGAAATCTGAGATGAAGGGGAGGGAGAGAGAGAGAGAGAGAGAGCAGAGATATAAACCGCAGTAGAGTACAGCATATAAAGCTGTCAACATTGCTGAATCTCTCTCCTCGAGTTAGGTGTTACAATGCAAAGGTGTTAAATATATTTAATGTGAAGGCATAACAGCTACTGCTGTCTAATGTGCAGGTGTATACAAAGGCTATGATGTACAAGGTACGTGTATACACACACACTTATGTATACATGTGTGTATGTGTATGTATATATATGTATATATATATATATATATATATATATATATATATATATATATGTATATATATATATACATATGTTTATACATATATAAACATTTTGCTCATTCGGGTTTTGCATCTGTTTTTCCATGCTAGAAAGAGTTAGACGAAACTAGTTGAAGCAGATTTTCTATAGCTGGATGCTCTTGCTGTTGCTAACCCTTATCTGCTTTCCAAGGAAACTTATTTTTCTCATTCCACTGGTCTTCACAAGTTGAGAGGATTTTTGCTTGTTGGGGAGAATAAACAAAGGCTTATTCCCCCACCTCACTGAACATGAAAACGAACATTTATACATATGTGGATGTGTGTGCAGACACATACTAGCAACTGCTTCATGTACGCGAACTTGCAACTGTGCATATAAATGTGTGTACACTCACTCACACACATACATTAATTTCAGGTTTTTATATAAATGTATTCACACCAGACACACACCAGTTTTATATATATATATATATATATATATATATAATATATATATAGGTAGATAGATAGATGATTTACACATTTCAATGTGCTTGTATACATACATATACATACAATTGTTGTGCATTATATATATATCTACGGATTTCTACATACATGTTTATGTAGAGTTTTTATGAAGAGAGAGAGATAGAGAGAGAGAAATAGGAAATAATATACACATCATCATAGTATGTATATATAACATATATATATATATATATATATATACACACACACAACCTGATACCCAGGATGAACTTAGAATGTAATTGAACCAACAGGTTGTAACTGGGTGCCATATCTTAGGATATCTATGTAGTAGAAAAGTGTGTCGGACAGAGACAAAGTGAACATGCTGTAAAACTGTAATAAACAAGCTTTTGAGGATGTACAATTCTTCATGCCTAATTTTAATGTGTGCGTATATATATATATATATATATATATATACATACACACACACACACGTGCATGTATAGTGAAGGTTCTTAGTTTAATTTTAGCCATCACAACCAAGTCCATGGTGCATTCACTGAACTGGCTGGAGGTGGACTGATAACAGTTCCATACAAGGTTGACTGTCAGGAAACAGGCAGACAAGACATTCAGATTTTGCTGTTCAACAGGAACTCTTACTACTTATGCTCCAGGAGAACAATTCCAAGGAGGGGAAGGTGGAGGCATCATAGAGTTAAAGATGAGAAAAAGACCTGCATTAAGACTGAGAAAGAAAGAGAGAATAGAGTTTGAAGACAAGTGCATCGATCAAGGAAGAATTTACTTTAAAAAGCTAAAAAGAAAAAAAAAATTAAGGAGGGGGACAAAAAAAGGGGGAGGGATATTATTTAATATGGGTTTTCTAAGTTTCTGTCAAGGCATTTATTTGTAGATAAAGTAAACAATGTCTGACTATATGGGGTCACACAGCCTCAAGCCGAGGCACTTTCACACACATGTAAATACATACACACACACATATACACAAGGTGAATCAGAAATAGCAAATAAAAATTGCATTACTTTCTGACTCACTCTTGTGTGAGTGTGTGTGCTTGTACAGTCACATATATATAGTCTCATCACTGATCCAAGATGGTCAGATGATATAGTCAACTGTGAACCACATCATGCTTATCATGGATCGATCTGTGTTAACAGAGGTTGGCAATCACTTTAAAATCCTGCTTGTTCTACAAAAACACACTCTAGTGACCACCCACAACATTTACCTACCCACAATGCACTGACTATCACTTGTACTTACATAGTTGTACCCATCAACACGAGATAAAAAATACAAGGGTGCCTGATTCTAACAAAGCAGATGAATGTATTTTTTATAGAAGGTAGACAGTCTAGAAAATACATGGTGGCGGAAGCTTTGCTGCTGTGGGCTGTGAGTTTGGTGTCAATAAATCTACCATTATTCGCTCCATTTACAGAGTGAATGGAGGGGATTTTATTTGTTATTGTGTCTTTGTTTTACACCCTCCCCCAATGATAAACAAAGATAGATGTGCACATAGACATAGAGGATGTATGACTACCAAAATGATATAATTTTAGTAGAGTCAACCTCTTGCTCCTCTGAGTTTCACCTGTAGGCACACAAGATCTTCAAGCAGGTTGTGACCAAGGTATGGAGTACTCTTTTTTCAGACAGTTAATACTAAACGCATGCATGTGTGTATATGTATAAATAAAGTCAAGCATTGCACAGTCTTTTAGCTATAGCTGAAAATGCTGGATAGTAAGAGAGAATGTAATATATCTAGACCAATTAGTGTGCAGCAGGGACTGGTCCTCTGCTACGAAGAAAGGGGTACATTGGAGCCTAGCTGTTCACCCAACCCCATGTCTGCTATTAGAATACTCATTCAGAACAGCCCTTGCATAACAAAAGACAAAGGATTATTTGTTCATACAAAGACATGAGCATAACACACACACGCACACACAGAGGCAAGCAATGAGACATTTGTAGACAGAAACCACTGAATTGCAAAACAGTTTTGGTACCTTGTGGAAGACAAAAGCTAAACTTTCTTTGTTATCTTAAAACAAACAGCAGTAGTGTATTTGACAATGTAACAAAACTTTCAATCCTGATAAAAACATTAGCACAACCTCATCCAATCTAAAGACACATACAAAGTCATTTTCCTGTGATTATGAGGGAAAAAAAAAAGTATTGTTGTCTTGGAGATGATTTTTCAGTAGAACACTTCACCCATAATGTCTACTGCAAACCAGAAGTTGTTGCATGGTGCCATCAGTCCAACTCTCATGCCTGTTCAAAATAACAAAAACAGTCTTTTTTAATAATTGGTACTTTTCTCTCAATTTTGCCATAAACCCAGCGTCCACCCAAGGTCTCTGTTGTGTGACTTCACAGATGACTAAATACTCCAATGCCTTTTCCATCTACACTGCACAATTAAGTAATCTAACAATAACTCTTTCTAAGCCTGATATTTTGGTGGAGGGGCCCAGCTGATGATACTGACCCCAGTACACGACTGGTATTTGAGCTCAGAATGTAAAGAACTGCTGCTGCTCAGCATTTTGTCCTTTGTACTAATGATTCTGTCACCTTGCTGTCTCAGATAATAATAATAATAATAATCATGATAATAATAATAATAATACACCTTTCTACTATAGGTACAAAACCGGAAATTTTGGAAGAGGGGGCTAGTTGATTACACATCGACACCAGTACATAACTGGTACTTATTTTATCAACCCTGAAAGGATGAAAAGCAAAGTTAATCCTAGTATAATTTGAACTCAGAATGTAAAGACGGACAAAATGTTGCTATGCATCTTGCCCAGCATGCTAACGCTCTGCCAGTTCATCGCCTTAATAATAATAATAACAATAATGATTTCAAATTTTGGTTGAAGGCCAGCAATTTCCAGGGAAGGAGCAATCAATTACTTCAACCCCCGTGCTCAACTGGTACTTATTTTATCAACCCTGAAAGGATGAATGGCAAAGCTGACCTTCACAGAATTTGAACTCAGAATGCAACGACAATCAAAATGCCGCTCAACATTTTGTCCAGCATGCAACAAAAAGCAACCAGTAAACAAAACACAATAGGGGAGGAGACCAATTTCCATATCACACAGTTTCAACTCATTTTAGGTGGCAATTTCATTTGAGTAAACCCCAGGAAGATGCAATCGTGCGTCGCCACAGTTTTATGCTTAACCCTTTTGCTACCAACCTGTCCAAGACCACCCCTGCTTCTATGATACAAACTTTCTATATTAACCCATTAGCATTTAAACCAGCCAAATCTGGCTCAAATATTCTACATGTTTTACAGACAAATTAAAACCTCTCACATCTTATCTAAGCTAACATTCTAAAAAATAAACAATCACATTATCGAAACTTCAAAGCTATAAGATAATATATGACTAATTCAAAACAATTTGAATCAAAAAACATTATTACATTTAACAGAATAATCTGAGCCCTGGAGGATTAAGGGATCTAATTAAAAATTTCCCATGAAAATTTCCTGTTAATTTATGTCCCTATTACCAGATTCATAATGATCAAGATATTTTAGTAAATCTTTTGTCATTTTGATTACGGCCATGTTGGAGCACCACCTTATAGGGGTTTTCAGTTGAAGCAATCGACCCCAGGACTTCTTCTTTGTAAGCTTAGGACTTATTCTCAAGTTACAGAAATGTAAATGCAGACACACACACGCACACACACATAAATATATACGACGGGCTTCTTTCAGTTTCCGTTTACCAAATCCACTCACAAGGGTTTGGTCAGCCTGAGGCTAGAGTAGAAGATACTTGCCCAAGGTGCCAGGCAGAGGGACTGAACCTGGAACCATGTGGTTGAAAAGCAAGCTCCTTACCACACAGCCATGCCTGTGCCTTTATTTACTTTTTTTAAATTAGCTGAACTAAAGACGATGTATTTCAACAGAAATCTGGTAACAAAAGGGTTTTCAAAGTTGAAAAATACCCTGTTTCAGCCAATTAATGAGTCATAAACACAAAACCATGAAGTCACCCACTTTTGTAGCTTCCAAAAACATAGTGAAATGAAATTGCACCAGCTAACATACACTTACAAATTGAGGGGGTTAAGCAGACCTAACTATTTACCAGACAAGTTCAAAATCCCAATGAAATCACTGTAGAAGTTTTCTGCAAGGCATTCAGAACTCGTTACTGTTAACTTGTCAGGTTGGATTTTTGTCAACTTCGATACTGACCCAACCAGGTCAACGATCAAACCCACCAGTTTTATTTTGATAAGTGAGAAGCTAACAATACCTAAGGTATCTATGTGTGGGTTTCTACACATACACACATATAAATATACACACACACACACATACATGTAAATATCAGACAACACTGCATTGATAGATAAAGATTCTTTGTGTATTAAGGCTACCATTTGTTTCATGTTAAGGAAATTTTCAACAATTATTCAAACACAATTTTTTTATGTGATTGGCTAGAATAATTGTTAAAAATTTTCATAACATGAAACCAACAGTTACCTAAATACATACATATACACACACAGGTGATTGCTTAATTTCTGCCATGTTGTCTTCTTGAAATCTTTATATATATATATACACACACACACACACACACACGCACACAATATCTATCATCATCACACTATCAGCTGTTTAATGTCTATTTTTTTATGCTAGCTTGGTCCAAATGAAATTTATGAAGGAAGAATTTTTATAGCCAAATGCCGTTCCTGGTGCCAATCATCACCTGTTTCCATAGGAGCTTGGAAACAATTGACACTGCTTATATGACAGTGAAACTCGTTTACGACCATCACATGATGTCAAAACACAGAAGCAGAAACACATCCACATATACAACAGGTTTCCTGTAAACAAATCTATACACAAAGCTTTGGGTGACCCAAGGCTATAGAAGACACTTGGTCATGGTTCCAAGCAGTGAGAGTGAACCTGAAACCATGTAGTTTGAAAATAAACTTAACTATACAGCTATCTACTTATCCATCTGTCTATACATACCTACATACAATGGTACACGTAGAATGGTCCAAATGTCAGGATCCAGAAGAAATCTGTCTTATATACCATCATCATTTAATGTCCGCTTTCCATGCTGGCATGGGTTGGACGGTTTGACAAGAACTGGCATGCTGGAGAGCTTCACCAGGCTCCAACTGTCTGCTTTGGCATGGTTTCTATGGCTTGATGTCCTTCCTAATACCAACCACTTTGCAGAGTGTACTGGGTGCTTTTTATGTGGCACCAGCACAGAAAATATAGATTATTATTATTATTATTATTCTGAGTCCAAGGGTCAAGGCTTACGCAAGATATTTTGGTAGTAATACTGTAATAGGAGAAACCTGTATCCATTATCATGACCATTTCTTGTCTCTACATCAGGTGACGTTCCTTTGCCATCACAACATAAAATGTGGTTACAAACAAATTGCTTCATCAAATTCTGCTACATTTTCTGGGCAGAATGGGATGAAATCTTTCCAAGTAGGTGGACTGGCAAATGCGAGTGAAAGGACTGGCCAATGAGGTCTCTAAATGTGACACGGTTTCATTTGTTTCTGTGTGGGGAGTCAATTGAAGTCAGCAGGTTACATTAATATATCTAGAACTAGCCATGCACTAAATGGACACATTAAACATTTATTGAAAGTTTCATTAAAATAAAGTTCCTCTTTTTATGGAAGCTGATATTTGGGACAATCTCTCAATGAGTGTAGATGAATGTGTGTGTGTGTGTGTGTACATACAAATACATAAATGTGTATGAATAGAAAATGAATATTTTCTTTCATTTCACATCCAATTTTTTTCATGCTAGCAGAGGTTGAATGACAAATGTACATACATACATACACATGTAAATACACAGGTGTTTACAAATATATATAGATATTAAAATTAATATAGGGTAGGAAAAATTATAGAAATTTTTTCTACCAGTGGCCTAGTATGCATACAAAGTCAATAGACATATTTTTCATATAAAAATTAGTGTACATTTAAGTACAAAGAGGTGACCCATAACAGGTTGCCTAACATACTAGAAAGAATAGTTCTTTCCAGTATGTTAGGCAACCTGTTATGGGTCACCTCTTTGTACACTAATTT
>NC_068992.1:64202844-64213032 GCF_001194135.2 Octopus bimaculoides
ATATATATATATATATATATATATATATATATATATATATATATATATACATATATATATATAGATAGATAGATATACATAAACACATATAATTTGTTACACGAATATATCTAGATATAGACATATAAACACACACACACATTTCAGCAACATTTTTACATCCCACTTCTAAACCACCTGTCAGTTTTCCACTCTTCCAAGTTCATCCAAGAATTCCATCATATTCTTCCAAATAGTTCCACTCCCTAAATAAATGGTAAAGTGGAACAATCAGGAAATTAGAAACTGGATTTCACCATTACCTTTTTGCTTCAAAGTCACCATCATCACCACCACCACCACCACCCTCTCACTTACCCCACTACCACCACCACTCATTGTTTTTCCATAGACTTAGTAGAGGACAGGGATCTTCTTTGACCTTGCGTTGTTTGTTGTTGAGGGTGGTAGTGGTGGTGGTTGCAATGTATATAAGAACCCTTCATATCTTACCTGTCACTTGTTTCAGTCATTGGACTGTGGCCATGCTGGAGCACAGAACTTTTTTTGGGGGGACTTTATGTTGCATGGGATTCATAGTAAGGGATGGACAACAACAACAACAACAACAAGAAGATTAAAGAAGAAAAGAGAGAAAACAGATAGCAGAAAAAGGAGGAGAAAACGAGAGGATAGCAGAAGACAAGGGGGAGGGTGGAAGAAATGGCTAATAAGCAGTGTGGTGTAGTGGTGAAGAGTTGAGGAGGATCAGGGGTTCAGGAAGTTAACTCTTGTAGCTGTATGAGTATATCTTTGTCTATGTTGGCCATAAGTTGGTCAAACAGTAATTGACCATGGAGCTGCTGGCATATGGTCAGCTGTGAGACGACGAATTCTTTGAGAGACACTGCATGCACTGGATCATGGCGCAACAACTGAAATGAGAAAAGGACAATCATTACAGACAGATACATAATTATCTATATGTTGTTGACAGGTCACTAATAACGGTGCCAGAGAGGTTTGTGAGCGGAAACCCCAGACCAGTCCTGCAATTTGCAGACAGACAGTCAAATAACTAAGTGCAACATGTGTGTGTGTGTGTGAGAGAGAGAGAGAGAGAGAGAAAAATCATTGTTTTAATGTCCACTTTTCGATGCTTGCATGGGTTTGATGGAATTCATTGAGGCAGGTTTTCTACAGCTGGAGGCCCTTCCTGTGGCCAACCCTCATCGATTTCCAAGAAAGGTAATATTTACTCAATGCCTGACATGTTCTTCACGAAAGGCTGGAAATGAATGACACTACTTGTATGGACAATGATGCTTGTTTATGACTAGGTCAGAGCAAGGGCACACATGTACACACACACACAAGCTTCTACACAGTTTCCACCTATCAAATCCACTCAAAAGGTTTTGGTCGGCTCAGGGCTTTATAGTATAGCAAGGTTCCATGCAATGGGACTGAACCCAAAATTCTGCGATTGGGAATGAACCACACAGCCATACCTGAGCCTCTGCGTTTGTGTAGTTTTTGTTTAGCTTGAGTTGGCTCTGATTGAGCAGTTACTCCAGCCATGACCATCCAAACTGCTATGACACTATGATCATCAAGCAGTGTGTATATGAGTCTGTGGGGAAGCAAACACAAAGACATGCACACATATATCTTTTAGTTAATGCAGTCACCTAGAAGTTCTGAGTTCAATCCCAGGTAAGGCACTAAAGTAAATCAAATAGCACCTGAGGCTGGCGCATACACAGCTGAAATTTAGTGAAAAGCAACAACCAAAATGAGGACACCATTTTGACTAAAACATAATATAAAAATTCCTCACCTCAGAAATACAGAATTGTATTATAAAAGATATTGTCAGGATAAAAAGGAAGGACACATTATTTATGGTAGAGACCTGATGATGATGGTTCACCAATCTCATGAATTGGTTTTGGCAACAAACATCTCAGTTCTCAGATCAAGGAACTGCCTTATTTAACTATATTTTAAGAGGCTGAGAGATTCAGACATTTTTACTCTTAGATGTAATCTTTGAGCAAACTCAGTGAGACAGACTGGTGTCTCCATGCAAGTTAGCAAATGTGCTGAAGCCCTCATTTGCTGTCAGTTTACTGTAGTTTCTAGCATACATGTTGATAATGTATACAGTGATAGTACAGACAAGGAGTCTAAACGTTTAACCCCTTAGAATTTAATCTGGCCACATCTGGCTCCAATATGCCTCGTGCTTTAAGTTTAAACTAGCCCGGTCTAGACAAACACATCATTGAAATCTCAAGACTATGAGACAATACATGACTGATTCAAAACAATATGAATAAATAAGCTTTACATTTGATAGCAATTTAAACATTAAAGGGTTAAACAGTGTCACCGTCTTTCCAAATCCTGCTACGGATCACATGGAATTTTTGGTCCTTCAAACTCGTCTCAACCTACCATTTTGGCCTGAAAAATTCGACTTGTCTATAGAAAAAAACTATGGTAATTTCAGTCACAAAGCTTAGATCAGCATGAAAATTTGGAAGAGGTCACTTGCCAAGCAGTGGGATTGAACCGGAGATATCAATAGAGAAAGCAAAGTTTTAAAACATTTACTTATACACCAGCACTAATAGCAACAACCTTAGCAGGAAATTTAGAATAAGACAGGAGCGCTTTCTCAGAGAAGAATTTCTTGGAATGAAGGAGTGTCTTTAATGCTTAGGAAAAGTTTAGTGCAAAAAAGACATGCACAATATAGCTTGGGGAGTTCTAGTCTTGGTCCGAGTCCAACCCTGATCAAACACACTTAGAACAATCAGTTCTCAAGTCATGGTTCATTTTGACTTAAGGACAGCAGTTTTATTTAGAAGGAGTGGGCAAATCAATTACACTGACCTCAGTACTTGACTAGTACGATATTTTATTGACCCCAAAACAGAATGAAAAGAAAAGTCTACCTCAGCAAAATTTGAACTCACCATTTGCTTTCGTTTTTCATGCTCTGTATCTGTGTTTTCTTCATTGCTCTCAGCATCTTCTTCTTCTCCAATAACAAGACAGCTGAAAAATAAAAAACAAACAATATTTTCACAATTTATTTTACATGGAACACTTTCCCCACAATTCCACAGTAATTATTTGGTAGCTGTCATTTTAAATTGAGCACATTAATTACCAACAATTAAAATATCCCCATCATCACTGTAGCATGATGAAGACTGGGTCTTCAGATTCTCATATCATTTGTGGATTTACTACATTCTTTCCTTTAGCTATTTGTCAACACATTGAAGCATCTCAAGGCAATAGATCAATAAAAAAGAAAACTCAGATGGAATGGTCAATGCTGGAATTATCTTTTACAATATGCAATGTGAAATGAAGTGTTTTGCTCAAGAACATAACATGCTGTCTGGTCCAGAAATCAAACCCAAGATCTGGCAATCTGGCAATCTGGAGTGCAACACCCTAACCATTAGGCCATGCACCTTTACAAGTTAAAATCCAGTAAAAATAGTGCAATTTATACACAGGTAAATATGGAAATAATTTTATTAATAAAAAGTGATTTCAATAAAGTATAAATTTTCCTCTCTTTGTCACACACCCTGAAATACCATCTTGCACCCCAAGAAATTGTGAATATCCCAGGCAGGGAATCCCTTTCTTAACAGATAGCAAAGTAACAGTGAAACTAGACATAAAACAGTTCCTCCAACTTACTCTGTCTGCTTCCCCGTATCGCAGTCAGCACGACAAATGTCATGTAGAACTTCAACACACACATTCAGGATTCCAGAAAACCTCTCGGTTATAGGGCTGAAACAAGTGAAACAGTGGGAAAAGAAAGTAAAGAAAAAAAAAAAAAAGCTGATAATTGAGATTTAAGAAATAGGCTTTTAAAAAGATTGATAATCAATTTCTTGTTCTTCAGCAGGATTTGAACTCAGAATGTAAAGGGGCATATATAAACACTGCAAAGCAATTTGTCTATCAGGCTACAGATTTTGCCAATCCACAACATCAGCAGCTACTTAGTAACACACCAGCTGTAACAACACATATCTAAAGAAGTTATTGCTACATCTCACTACAATGTAGAGCAATACCTACAGCTAAAAGGACAGAGCTGATCAATGAATGATACAGAGCAGAAAAATAATCAAATATCAGATAAGACAGGAACCAAGGAGGTTAAGTGGTGGTGGTCTGCATTGGCCCTGTATAACTATTGAACTTATACTGAAGCTAATGGTTATTGCAATTCCTAGAAATATCAGATAATCTCTATGTCACATACCAAAATGTTAAAAAAACCCAGAAAAACAAAACACACACCAGATTATGTAATTTTAGATAGATCCACCATCATCTCTCTCCTGGTCAGAGTAATCATGTATCACCTTTATAGCTCGTGAAACAATCCAACCCATGCCAGCATGGAAAACAAACGTTAAATGATGATGATGAGAGGCAGATCACAGCTTGACTGTTTTTGATCATAGGTCTGCTCAATCATGACTGTCTTGGAGTTAAACGCCTCCCACAAACACACACAGACTCAGAACTACATCAGTACAAGGGATTACAAGAACACAAAAAACGGTGAGACAAACCTCAAGTTCATGGTAAGTAGTGAAGACAACGCCAGGGCTGATAACTTGCGGTGCTCAGGTTTGGTTATAGAATCCATCTTCTCAAACCACAAATCCAGTAACATGCCAAGTAATGTTCGACTCTGGAAAACAATGGTATTGTACATTTGGGGAAAGGGAATTAGAACAAATGTTTAAAAAGTTATTCAACATGCATACATATTGTTGACATCATATGAATTTATAAACTTTCAAGAGAATGAGGAATAATTCCTTTTTGGAACTGGCCTTTGAAGAACATAAAGCTATAAATAATAGCGGGTAAAATATAGAACTGAAAAACCCTTTTGAATGAAAGAAGTCGAAGGGTGCCCATGGGACATGAACCAACAACTCCTGTGGACATGACAAGCATTCTACTATTGTAATCAACACAATTATTGCAATTTCTCTACCCATTTTAGAAACATTATTCTGTCATGTCAGCAGCAGATGTGGGTTTGAGTCCCAAGGGGAGCCTTCAACTCTTCCTATCACAAAGGGTTCTTCAACCAAATATTTACAAAATATTTATAGCTTACATGTAATTTGAGAACCAGTTCCTATGTTTATATTTATATATATCATCATCATCGTTTAATGTCCCCATGCTAACGTCTCCTTCATTGGACACTGAACTCGGCTTGTGAAGACCTGTTGGGGCAAGTGAAAGCGAAATCATGAAGGCACCTGTACCAATGGAACGCTAAGAGCACCGTTTGAGCGTGATCGTTGCCAGAGCAGCTGTCTGGCTTCCGTGCCAGTGACACGTAAATAGCACCATTTGAGCGTATCGTTACCAGCGTCGCCTTCCTGACACTTGTGCCGGTGGCATATGAAAAGACATTCGAGCGAAGTTGTTGCCAGTGCTGCTGGACTGGCTCCTGTGCAGGTGGCACGTAAAATACATCATTTTGAGCGTGGCCGTTGCCAGTACCACCTGACTGGCCTTCGTGCTGGTGGCACGTAAAAGCACCCACTACACTCTCAGAGTGGTTGGCGTTAGGAAGGACATCCAACTGTAGAAACTCTGCCAAATCAGATTGGAGCTTGGTGTAGCCATCTGGTTCACCAGTCCTCAGTCAAATCGTCCAACCCATGATGTATATATATATATATAGAAAAGGTTTGATTCAAAGCTTGATGCTAATCCTCAGCCATTGGAAATTTCCATAGGATGAGAGTTTGCATCACGCTTTGAAACTTAAAGTACCAAGCAACTTGAATCAAACTGTTTTGATCCATACATGTAACTCCCAATAAATGTGTTGAGTGCCCTTCTTTCGCCCATCCACTCACTTGTGTGTGTGTGTATGTGTGTATATATAATTTAGAGAAAAGAACCAATTTGGATTTTTATCTCTAATATTATTATATATATATTGAAAGCGGACATTAAACGATGATGATAATGATATATATATATATATCTATATATAGAATGTACCACCTGGGGTAGCCCTTCCGTTTGCCACCCCCAGACCCCACAAGAAACACATTGCCTACAGCAGACACAAATTGTGTGTGTATGTGTGCAGATATGGGTGTGTGTGGTTAAGAAGTTTGCTTCACAATCAAATGGTTTTGGGTTTGTTCTCTAGGCACCTCCAACTATAGCGTTGGGTCACCAATGCCTTCTGAATTAAGTTTAGTGTGTATCTATATATATATTTAGACATATACATATATATATATATTTAGACATATACATATATATATATATTTAGACATATACATACATATATACATATATATAGACATATATATACATATATATATTTAGACATATACATACATATATATATATATATAGACATATATATAGACATAGACATATATATATATAGACATATATATATATAGACATAGACATATATATATATATAGACATAGACATATATATATATATAGACATAGACATATATATATATAGACATAGACATATATATATATATATATAGAGAGAGAGAGAGAGAGAGAGAGAAAGAGAGAGAGAGAGAGAGAGAGAGAAAGAGAGAGAGAGAGAGAGAGAAAGAGAGAGAGAGAGAGAGAGAAAGAGAGCAAGAATATGTATGGATATGGTTGTGTATGTGTGTGTAACCATACATATTTATTCTTGCTATGAAATTTGCCCCCCACCCCCACCCTCATTGTTAGGAAAAGCTTGAGATGTGGGTTGAAATGACTAGTGTGCCAACTTTGGCTCATTGGGATTGGATTAGCTTTCGTTAAGCTAATAGAACGAAAAAAATTCTAACCACAGGGTCTAATTGCCTAATTTTGGTATAACAAGGTTCTGTACACATTTATTCACAACATTCACACTGAATTAGTAGTACTCTAATAACTAACCAATTAATTAACCATTCAAATTTGACATTACCTCTTTGTCCATTTTAGCAGACTCCTGTGCAAGGAATGACCAGAAATACTCCTGATTCTGCAGAAGGACACGGCCAAGGATATACAGTTGCATTGATAGCACAGTAACCAATTCCTGCAAATAGTCAAAATAAACATTCATAGCAGTACAGTAAATAATTCTTTTCATATAAAGCAGGGGTGGGGAAACGTTTTAGTGTGGCGGGCAAAAATTTCCAAAGGAAGAGGTCTGCAGGTGGATCACAAGTTCTAACTCATATATCCGTGTAAATCTTGCATATATCTATGTATAATTCGATATACATTAATAATGATAAGTTTAACACATTAAATTAACGCGTAACATCTTCATTAACACCACCACTGAATTTAGGACGTTTATATTACTTATGAGGTACTCTATATTTTTCAGCTACAGTGCAATAGGATCTCAAGGGGGTGGTAAAACCTAGCAATATGTGTCTTATAGTGATAACAAAATTTCCATTCAAATGACAATTACTGGGCGATTTTCTTTTCGAGTCTGACCGTTTTAAGTCGTAGTGGAAACATGACCTATGTCACAAACAGGCAGACGAATATTGTATAAATTTTATAATTGAAAAATTTACAAGAGTTTGCACATATGAGTAAATCAGCCAGATATAAAGGGATTTTTTTCCTTATCTTTGGATCGGTGATGGTGCCACATGAAAAGCACTAAGAGCACCCTGTAAAGTGATTGGTGTTAGGAAGGGCATCCAGTTGCAGAAACCCTGCCAAAACAGGCAATGGAGCCTGGTGTGGCTCCTCGCCTTGCCAGCTCCTGTTAAACCATCCAACCGATGCCAGCATGGAATACAGACATTAAATGATGATGATGATGTCAGGAGGAAAAGCAATGCCCACAATCCTTTACAGGGTCTCCAAGACTGGTTCAAAGAAGAGAGGCTTTTACAGGGGCCTCTGAGATTGATAAAGAAATAGGGAAGAAGGTATCCTGAGACTAAAGATTGGGCGCAAAAGGGGCCCCATGGAATCCCATCAGACGTTCTTGAATTCTATCAGTCCACCAATTTAGATTGGTACCTTTTTCTTTTTTTTTTTTTATCAAACCCTGAAAATATAAGATTTGAACTGAAAACAGAGAGTTAGAATAAATTCTGATATCACAGTAATCAAATCCTGTAAACAGTCAAGACAAAAATTGGTAACACATAATCGATTCTGTTAACCCTTAAAGCATTTAAATGGCCTTATCTGGCTCAAATACTCTCTGCATATGTTAAAATTGGCCTAGTCCAGCCTCTCATACCTACCCTGCAATGTCATTCTAAAAATAAATAATCACATAATTGAAATCTCGAAGCTACAAAATAATGTATGATTAATTTAAAATATGAATAAATAAGAATTGCATTTGACAGAGATATCTGAATGCTGAAGGGTTTACACATTAAACAAATGAAAAACACTCAACAATAATTCAGTCTGTTTAATCACACACACACACTTTCCTACCATCTTTCTCTCAAGCTAAAGAGGGAGCCTTCACATGGTAACAATTCAAGAAGCTAAAAACAGCAGCCAAACCACCCTCAGATCACATCCTTACATTTTTTAGAATGTAGGCTCAGACAGACTGCATACCAACCAGAACATTACAATCATCATCACCACACACACCTCATGCAGACAGACTGAGAAAGGAGGTGATGTTACTTACGTTATTCTCTAAGGTAGTTTTGAAAATGTGGGAAAGCAGAGGTTGGAACGCTTGAGGAGCCTCCAAGGGGAATGATTGGAAAATTAGTTCAACTGCCTGTTTAAAGAAAAATAAATGAGAGAGAGAAACCTTTAACCTGTCGCGAAACTTACAAATATAAAATACTGGGCAAGAGAGTGTTTGCATGTTTGTTTGGTCAACTAAAAATTGCATGCTTTTATGATCTGCCATCAATGGATGATCTCAGGAAGAAGGTAGAATATGGAGGCCTTGCAAACAGGAAATTCAGATAGTTAAGCAAGAATATATGTGGAGGCACATGGTTCAGTGGTTAGAGCAGAGGACTCGCAGCGAAGAGATTGCAGATTTGAATCTCAGACCGGGGCGATGTGTGTGTTTATGAGTGAAATACCTAAGTTCCATGCGGCTCCAGCAGAAGGTAATTGGCAAAATTCTGCTAACTCTTTCACTCTTTCCTTCTGCATCTAGCAGCTAACTGGCGATGAACCAGCATCCTGTCCAGGTAGGGAACCTATACACCAATGAAACCAGGAAACCGGCCCTTATGAGCCAGGCATAGCTCGAGAAGGAACAAACAACAAGCAAGAATATATGTTAAAAACATTCCTAAAACTGATTAACCCTTTCGTTATCAACCCGGCTGAAACCAGCTCTGGCTCTGTAGTACAAATGTCTTGTTTTCATAAGTTTTGAATTAAAGTCTTCCACTGAACCTTAGTCACAATTTATGTTCCTAACACTAGCTTAATGATAACTGAGTTATTTTACTAAATTCTTTGTTATATTCAAAGGAATTGAAAGAAACACAGAGCATCTCAAAGTAAATACAGTAACAAAAGGGTTAATGTAGGCATAGGAAGAAATCAAGTGACAGGAGAGAATGGTTTGACAAAAATCAATCTTGTCTTCCACCAACATTGCCATACAGCCAATGCCATCGATTCTTCTATGAAGGAATTGGTCTACAGAGTCATCAACGCCATCACCATGAAAGAAGCATTCAGCAAAGAAGAACCTAAATTCTTGGATACGAGATAAAGCCACTGCTGCTGCCAAGGCAAGAAGTTTGCTTCCCTAACCGAATGCTTCCGAGTTCAGTCCTATTGCATGGCACCTAGGACAAGTGTCTTCAACTATAGTGTTGGGCTGATCAAAGCCTTGAGTGGATTTGATAGATGGGAACTGAAAGAAGCCCATTGTATGTATGTGTGTGTGTGTGTGTGTGTATATATATATATATATATATATACACGCACACACATTATATAAGGGCTATTACTACATGTAAATGCCTCACACTGTAAAGGGACACTGAAGTCAAACTATTTGTATGTATGTATATATCATGGCACTCTGTCAGTTATGACGACGAGGGTTCCAGTTGATCCGATCAACGGAAAAGCCTGCACGTGAAATTAACATGCAAGTGGCTGAGCACTCCACAGACACGTGTACCCTTAA
>NC_068992.1:64214247-64218730 GCF_001194135.2 Octopus bimaculoides
AGGACTTATTCTTTAGAAGCGTAATACTTATTCTATTGGTCTCTACTAAGTTACGGGGGACGTAAACACACCAGCATCGGTTGTCAAGCGATGTTGGTGGGGACAAACACAGACACAAACAAATATACAACGGGCTTCTTTCAGTTTCCATCTACCAAATCTACTCACAAGGCTTTGGTCAGCCCGAGGTTATAGTAGAAGACACTTGCCCAAGGTGTCACGCAGTGGAACTGAACCCAGAACCATGTGGTTCGTAAGCAAGCTACTTACCACACAGCCACTCCTACGCCTACAAGGTTTTTAAAAACAAAAATGAGTATTGCAGTCAAATTTTTTTTCAACTATCCCCTCGAAATGGTGCCCCAGCATGACTGCAGTCCAATGACTGAAATCAGTAAAAGATAAAAGATACCTTTAATATCAGCAAGATTCCATCGGTTCTGATATCTGTTATCAGATTGGAAAATGACATCACAATGTCTTGGGAAAATCTCTGAAAATCAAAATGAATATTATTATCAGTCTTGGTGGTGGTGCCAGGAGGAATAATGAAATTATCATTTCATGAATTAATCAAATAAACAGCCCCTTTCACAATTACCATCATCTTCCAAATTACTACGGCTTACCTTTATAATGCGGGGTGACCAGACACTTTATTTCACGTTGCTCCAGTTCACTCAACTGTAGAAATGAGCTGTGAAGCCACTGGTACCAAGCTGCAATGGCCTTTGCCTTTCCTTTGGATAACATCAGTGGCATGGAGAGAAGAGGAGGCTGGTATGCATGGGTGACTGCTGGTCTTCCCTAAAAAACCTTGCCCAGACTTGTGTCTTGTAGGGGAACTCTTTAGATGCAATCCCATGGTCATTCATGGCCGAAGGGGGTCTTCACCCTAGCCTTGTGTATCTCCTCTACTGCAAGAGGCTTGTTCTTGTTCCTCTGTCATATTTTAGCCTTTCAGTACCAGGCATTAAGCTACTCCCCTCCCCCCACTTGCTTAGTCAGTGGAGCTGAGCCCTTCTTTTTCGGTTCTTTCCTGTCTTGCAGCTTACATGGTGATCTCACTGGTGTTGGTAGTATGAAAAAGAGCACCCTGTGCATACTGCAAGGTGATTGACATTAGGAAGGGCATCCAGCCACAAAAAACATGCCAATGCAGACACTGGAGCTCAGCACAGCCAGGCAGCCTGCCATCCTCATCCTCATCCTCATCATTTAACGTCAGACTTCCATGCTGGGGCATGGGTTGAACGGTTTGACAGGAGCTGGCAAGTCAGAGGACAGTACTGAGCTCCATTGTCTGCTTTGGCAAGGTTTTTATGGCTTGATGCCCTTCCTAATGCCAACCACTTCACAGATCGTATTGGGTGCTTCTGACGTGGCACCAATACTGGCAAGGTCCGTTTTGGCATGATTTTCAATGCCGAGTGCCCTTCCTAATGCCAACCACTTTACAGTGTGGACTGGGTGCTTTTTATGTAGCACCAGCACAGGTGAGGAGGTCCCCACATAACTGGCAAGACAAAAGTCTTTTGATGGGGTGGATGGGTACTGAAGGAGGTGGCTTTGTGCCAGATCCTGCCAAGCAGTCCAGCCCATGCTAACATGGAAAATGACAACGATGACAACATTTAATTTGAGAACAACACAAGAGACAGAGAGAGAGAAAGAAATAGTAAATGTACCTGCATAAATTCTTTTTGTCCTAGAACTACACAAGAGAGAGAGAGAGGAAGAAATAGTAAATGTACCTGCATAAATTCTTTTTGTCCTAGAACTACATAAGCTTCAACTATCTTCAGACACACTTTCAGGTCTTCATTTCCAAACTCTGCAAAAGTTAAAACAAAATTCCATTTTCCAATATTAAAACGCTTTTAGATCCTGTTCCTAGCAAAAGGCAGCAATCTGCCAATTTGGCAAAGTCAGTAGAATTTTGGAGAGAATCCTCATCAGCAGTTAATACCCATTTCTCCCATGCTTGCATGAGTCAGACTAAATGTGTTGAGGCACATTTTCAATGGTCCAATATGTCTGTCCTGCTTTTTAAGATGGTAAAGAAAGATAAGAGATTTGGCTGCTATCTCTAGCAGATCAATCAACCAGGTAGAGGGTTATACTTGATTAGAAGTTCAATAGCAATAACCCAGCACTTAACGATCCTTTCAGGGATTTGAACAGCCTTTCTTAAGGACAACTGTTTTACAACATATAAACACACTTACATGCTCTAAAGCAGTTGATGTTAGGGAGGGCATCCAGCTATAGAAAACAGACTAAAGCAGAAACTGGAACGAAGGTCCTTGGGTCCATGAGATCCTATCAAACCATTCAACCCCATGCTAGCATGAAATATGGATGTTAAATGACAATGATCAACAGCAACATTTTAACATTCACGTTTCCATTCTTGCATGGGCCAGATGTAGTTTATAAAGGCATATTTTCTAAAGCTGGATGCCCTTCCTATCACCAAACCTCATCAGTTTCCAAGCAAGATAATATTTCCCCCATAGCCAGACATATTTACACAGAATATTGCTTGTACGACAATAACAATCATTTACAACTATGATGCAATGTCAAGACAAAGATACAAACACTCACATTACACCCATAAGATGGGCTTCTTTCTGTTTTCTATCCACTAAATTTACCCACAAGTCTTTGATGATCTAAAACTAGATCTTATAAAACCTTTTGTCCAGTCAACAACAGTTCTGCCAATTTACTGTTTTGTCCGATTCTTTTAGAGAAATAACATCTGAGAAATTCAGAAAAAATTTCTTAACGACTTTATTACTTCAGACTTTTAAAATAAATAATGCAATCAGACCAATGTGATGTACATACCCAGTATTGCTGGCATTGCAGTGAACAAGTCCAGCAGTCCTGGAGTCATAACTGGTGAATTATGTAAAGTTTCTAGCCAAAGATCAAGTCCATCTTCCTTCAAGTAGACATGGAACTGTTGGGTGACATCGGTACTAAGGCGAATCACAGGAATCAAGAAATCATACAGCGTGTTACAGCTGGTGCCGAGACCCTGAAATGAAAAACAAAACACAGATACTTCTCTTCAATAACTGTTTCAAAATCTGCTACAAGGCCAAGTAATGAACCCCACCCAAGTACTTGGCTGGTACTTGATTTTTTTTTTGACTCTGAAAGGACGTAAGGCAAAGTTGAAGTTGGCAGTATTTGAACTCAGAATGTAAAGAGCTGGCAGAAATGTAACTAAACATTTCGACTGAACTGGTAACAATTCTGCCAGCTCATTGTCTTTGCTTTCGAATTTTGGCACAAGGCCAGCAATTTTATGGAAGATGGCTATCTTGATTACATTGACCCAGTTCTTGAAGGGTACTTTATTTAATCAACCATGAAAGGATGAAAGGCAATGCTGAACTGGGTAAAATTTGAACTCAGAATGTAAAGTGCCATAAAAAATGCTGCTAAACATTTTGTCAGATGTGCTAACGGTTCTGCCAACTTGTTGCCAGTGAGCTGGCAGAATTGCTATGCAAACACATACAAACACACAACTTTTGTATAGATATGGCCAGTCTCTCTTTCTCACATACACACACAAGTTAATATCGATTTCAATTAAAAAGGTGATAATTACCTTAACTAAGCGGATTAGAGTTGTAAGGATTGCACATCGTAACATATTATGATCGGAATCCCAGAGAAGTGGTAAATAAAGTATAAGCTGGTCAGCATATGGACGGATCTGGGCGCCAACACGCTCAATAACAAACGATATCACATAAAGAACATGCATCTGGAAAATATTTTTTTCAAATTAACAATATTAGCAATAAACAAGAAACCAATCACAAAGTTATTTTAAAGAATATCAAAGTGGTAATGGTTTGTCAAATGTTTTGATTCTAAGACCTTGTGCTGAAAGACAGTTAGCTCAGGTCAGAGCCCTGATAGTCATTTAAAATAATGCAGCCCTTACGCTTACTGTTGCTAAATCTTTTCAATTAAAAAATATCTCATTCCATAGATCTTCTTCAAAGGCACAAAAGTCAGTGAATAATTTGTTAATACATATATATATCATCATCATCATCATCGTTTAACGTCCGCTTTCCATGCTGGCATGGGTTGGACGATTTGACTGAGGACTGGTGCAACCGGATGGCTACACCAGGCTCCAATCTAATTTGGCAGAGTTTCTACAGCTGGATGCCCTTCCTAACGCCAACCACTCAGAGAGTGGTTGATGAGTAAAACACCAGCACAGTTTCGATTATCTGTTGTTATCCATAGATTGCAAGAACTTCATAGTGGTAGTTGAGGTAACTATTAATAAAATAGATGGAAAACCAAATCTCTAGTGAGACTTTTATTTTATTTATTTATTTATGTACCATAAGAGACCCAGATGGGTCAAAACGTGTTGTACTAAATCTTTTTTTTTTCCATCTATTTTATTAATACTATATATATATATATATATATATAT
>NC_068992.1:64218830-64219570 GCF_001194135.2 Octopus bimaculoides
ATATATATACTGTCTACAGCATATTCAAGTGGTTAGGAAGCTTGCTTTGCAATCACAAGGTTCTGAGTTTGATCCCACAACATGGCTTTCTTGACAAGGGAATGAATGTGTACATGCGCGCGCGCACACACACATACTGGGCTTCTTCCAGTTTCCATTTACCAAGCCTTGTGAGCAAAACTCGGTTTTCAGAAGTGGATAGAAACTCATCAGAAGAGTAGCATCTGTAATTCAAGATCGAATTTCGCCACACCGTGTTTATTGTTTATAAGGTCTATTCTGCTTGAAGATTACGTTAAGAGTACAAATGTCTGTGGAATACTCAGCTGGTTTACAAGCAAATTTACTGAGCAGGTAGTTTGGCTGATCAAACAACTGAGTACTCATCACTGAATCTGATGGTGATCTATATAGTTTTTACATTGTTATCTCTTTCCAGCTCCATCTGAACATGTTCGCTCCTTTCTTTGAGACGTGAATAGTCATGTAGCTCCTCCACAGCAAGAAACTGGCACTGTTCACTTCTCTCATACTTTAAGCTTCCTCCCAACCTCATGGGGTTTGTAGTCTTGCAAGATGCAGGGACCATTTTTCATACCTTAGCCCCTTATCTCCTAGCATAGAGATGCCTCTCTCTCTACTGTAGCTCCACTTAGTTAAGAAAATGGAATATTTTAAGCCTTGTAGGCTGCATGGCGACCTCACTAATGGTAATAGGACAAAAAAGAAAAAAAAAAAAA
>NC_068992.1:64219580-64231842 GCF_001194135.2 Octopus bimaculoides
AAAAAAAAAAAAAAAAAAAAAGCCCAGTACACTCTGTAAAGTGGTCAAGAAAGAGTATCCTGCTGTAGAAACTATACCAAAGCAGACACTGGAGCACAATGCAGTCCTTGGATCCTGTGAAACACACTTCTAACCCTTGGAGCAAGCATGTTAAATGATAACTAAATGGGACAACATTTGTGAAAAACTTGTTAATGGCACGAAATAACATATGTATAAAATCATGTGCAGACAATTCGCTGATTGCGCAATAAGTCAGAAGTATCGATCATGGAGTTCATCAAAACGGAATGGGGAGGCAGAAAGCTTCTGTACAAAGGGTATGCCTATATTATTGATAGAACCACAAATTGTCCAATTGGTCAATTGTCCCATCTATAAGTTGTCTGTCAGCTAATTGTTTGTTGATGAATTGTCTGTCTACTGTATAAAATATTCCTCTTTAAGAAATATCCAAACTCACCTTAGTATCACATTCCTTTATCTCTCTCAGCAGTTGGAAGAGAAGACTGAAGGAGGGACTTAAATACTGGAAGGAAAAAACAAATGTAGAAATAATTAGTTAATTGCAGTTGTGTTATAACATTCAACATAATTAATCAGAGAAAGAATTTAATTATGATCAACAATGTTTATTAACAAAACATTTTTAATATATATGTAATGTACAATTTCTTATATGTAAGCTGTGTGAGAATCAAAAAAAATATGGAATTATCAATCAGAGTTGAAATATCTCATAAGTTTAGGATATAGACTCTAATTGCAACAGGAATGGTCTCTTAGATTAGAGAAGAAAATTATCTTCTTAAATATGGAACACATAGCTTCCAGCCACAATAAATAAAATCCCTTTTTCATCTGTCATTGCTTACCAAAAACTAATGGTAAATATAACTGGCTGCAAAACATGTCAGGAAGTATTATAACAGAGTTCAGGGAAATGACTGGTTGGTATCTCCTAATATATTATTATTTATGAGTGATTCAAGATAACTTTTGATTTGGGCATACCATTCAGAAAGTCCTGTGGATTGCAGTTGGCCCATGACTGCTCTACACTGTCAGTCAGCATGCTAGATATAGCAGCCAAACGTTTGTTTTACTTGTGTCTTATAAATGTTTCAAATATGCTGGTTAACTTATCCCAAGATACTATATGATAAAATCTCAAGTTACTAGTAAGTTCTATTTGAACCAGCATTTCACTAGACATCTAATGCCAGCCCTACAGAGAAATAAAATTTTGTCAGACAAAACCATGAACTGCAGACATTATGGAAAGAAAATGGAGAAAGCAATATGTTATATTAATGACTGCCAAACATCCTCAGTTCAAAGGTTTATTAGGATTTAATCAAGATATAGAAAAAAAAAAGGGAATGCCGCTTCCAAAATCATCTCTTAGGATTTTTGTTGTAGTTTAAACAGAAGTCTGCTTTGATTGAGAATGCCTATGGTCAAATATGTTGAAGGCACACAGCCTTGCGGTTAGGGTGTTGCACTCAATCACAAGATTCATCATCATCATCATTGCTTAACATCCGCTTTCCATGCTAGCATGGGTTGGATGATTTGACTGAGGACTGGTGAACCAGATGGCTACACCAGGCTCCAGTCTGATTTGGCAGAGTGTCTACAGCTGGATGACCTTCCTAACGCCAACCACTCCGAGAGTGTAGTGGGTGCTTTTACGTGCCACTGGCACGAAGGCCAGTCATGCAGTACTGGCAACGGCCACACCCAAAATGGTGTATTTTACGTGCCACCTGCACATGTGGTTTTGATTTCTAGACTGGCAGCGCATTGCATTCTGCAGCAAAACATTTCATTACCTGTTGTTCCAGTCTGCTCAGCTACAAATTGGTAACCCTGCAATGAACTGGCATCTAGTTCAGGAGGAACGCTGGCCAGCATGCCTAGCCACTGGGGTGGCATTCGAAAGCGACAACTTTGCAAGGAACTGCACTGTGACCAGTGGTATACAGCAATATCTGATTGTCTAGTCAATACAATGATGATCAAATGTGTTCTAACCCTGATCATCTTATTTAATTTTTTAGGGATTTGAAGGGCTATACATAATCCAATGTACCCCTCCCAGATTTTAAAGCTAGTACAGAAGTGAGGCATGGTTTATAACACCAGAAATGAAAGAAAGTGCTTGGAGTGCTGTGAAATGTGGTTCTTAAGGCGAATACTAAGGACAGCACGGACAGACAAAGTGTCTAATGGAGAAGTGATGAGCTGGGCTGAGGTAAACAGAAACTGCTTCAAAAGATGAAGGCCAAATTTGAGATTTATTGGTCATGTGATGAGTAAAGAAGGCCTGGAGAATTTAGTGATGAGTGGAAAGAACTGAAGGGAAAAGAAGCAGAGGAAAGAGGAGGAGGAGGAGAATGTGGATGTCAAGCTTGATGAACTGGTAGAAAGAAAGAGGCATTAAATATCAGGAAGTGGAACTGTTAGAGAAAAACAAAGAACAGAGAATTGTGGCAGGACATGATTGCTGATGACTTTCATTCTGGACAGGATGCCTAAAAAGGAGATTGAAGACGGTCTGATTATAAGAGATATTTGCCATTTCTTGCAAGACACAATAGGGTTAATATCATAACGAGGGACAGCAACAGGAAGGTTGGGGGCTAAATGATAAATCGTCAAAATTTAATCAAAAATATACTTACTGGCAAAAACTGCTCAGTATTAAATTCAAAGTCATCTACAGGTACAGAGAGGTTAAGGAAAAATAAAACTGGTTTTAAATAAAACCAACAAAAACATTGCAGTGAAGAATTAAAACATTATTAACAAAACTTTTAACTTAATTTCAGAAGCTAATGACACAACATTACATACTAATTATGATTACAATTAAATAGTCAATTTTATTATCATTGCTTTTGAATATAAGTTCCAGTTATATATACATATGCAAATATATATATGTATACACACACACACATATTGATACATATACATGCGCGCACACACACACGCATATATACGCACATACACACATGCAAATACATACATATGGGTGATGGATGAGGAGAGATTACACATCACAAAATGATGGAGTTTACACTGATTAAAGAAAAAAAACAGACACAAAAACAACAAAAAATAATATATATATATATATATATATGGAACTGAAACAGTTCTACTGGGTAGAACAACCAATTAGGGCCAACATCAAAGTCCAACTACTCTGACCAGTTGTGTATTTTATATCTGTCTATAAAAAAGAGAGATTTGAGCAAAGGACAAAAAAACAAAGTCCCTGAAACTGAAGTAAATGTAACAACATAGAGACTGTAAGTCTGACAAAAGGATATCAGTCCTGAGTGTGTTTGCAGCTTCAAGTCGTACGACCAAATCCTCTTTCTCTTGCAATAATGGAAGTATAGTTTCATACAGTGTTGCTCTCAACGAGACCGACAACTTTACACCAACCCACTGGCTCACCAACCATATCACACGACGACGTATAATTCGGTAACTGTAAAAGACATTGAGAAACATCCCAATCAACAAAGATATATTATAGAATAACCATCATCATTTAATGTCTGTTTACCATGCTGGTATGGACCGGACAGTTTGACAGGAGCTGACAAGCCAGAGGGCTGCACCAGGTGCCAGTTGTCTTTTCTAGCATGGTTTCCATGGCTGGATGCCCTTTCTAATGCCAACCACTTATACTAGATGCTTTTTATGTGGTGCTGGCATTGGTAGTCTTTATGTGGTACCAGCATGGGTGCTTTTTATGTGGCTATAACAGAGTAATTTATGACTGGCTGCCCTTGGGAGCTCCTCTATGCTGATGACCTTGTTTTGCTCTTTATTGTGAACCAAAGTTGATTTTTTTCAAATATCAGCCATTTACATAACTGTCATTATTAAGCTGTTGTTAGGAACATAAATTAACGTGAAATTTTGATGGAAGGCTTTCATTTTGATCACTTTAAAACAAGGAAGTTTGCTTCTTACCTAGTGGTTGTTTAGTTAATTTTGACAATACAGAAGGGTATGAGAGATAAAATAAGAGATTGAATGGTTTGTCCTGTAGCTCATGTATTAAGTGAGTTTGTGAAAACACTGGTTAAAATAGAACACATCACTAACTTACTTTGTATGTTTGTTCTGTAGTTCAGGTATTAGATGGCTCGTGAACCACTGGTCAAAATCTATGTCATCAAAAAGGTCAAAGGATGCCAATCCTACTGCGTTGTACACTGGAATATAATAATAATAATAATAATAATAATAACAAACAAAAATAAAACATTTAAAATGTTGTTCAGTCAAGAGTTTATAAAATATTTATTGTTTGTTGCTCTGTTCAAGAAGGTATTTTATTAACTCTTCTGAAAGCATATTTCTGTTAAAATGTATCATTTCATTTAATTTTGAAAATACTGAAGAACTTTGTAAATTGACTGTCATTATTAAGCTGTTGTTAGGAACATAAATTAACGTGAAATGTTGATGGAAGGCTTTCATTTTGATCACTTTAAAACAAGGAAGTTTGCTTCATAGAACAATGAGTAGTTCCAGGGAGATCGGTATCGAAAGAGGTAACTGTTTTGTGGCAGAATTCTAAGCACACCAGAAAAAAATGTTTAACGGCATTTTTGCTGTCTTTATGATCTGGGTTCAAATTCTGCTATGGTCAACTTTGCCTTTCATCCTCTTGGGGTTGAAAAAGTATTAGTTATGCACTGGGGTTATGTAATCAATTCACCCTTTTTCCTGAACTTATTGGTTTAACCCTTTCGTTACCAACTCGGCTCTGGCATGGAGTACAAATGTCTTGTTTTCATAAGTTTTGAATTAAAATCTTTCACCAAACCTTAGCCACAATTTATGTTCCTAACACTAGCTGAATGATAACTAAGTTATTTTTACTAAATTCTTTGTTATATTTAAAGTAATTGAAAGAAATACAGAGCATCATAAATAAATACAGTAACGAAAGGGTTAAACATCTTAATGTTAAAGTCTTTCAATACAAGCAACTTTTTGGAGGAAGTATTTAAAAATCTCTAACCTGTTATACCAGGGTATATTATGATGGTATATAATTTGTATAATGTTGGTGTTGACCTACTGGTGTCTACATATATCATGATCCTTGTTTTGGTGTTCACTTTTCCATGTTGGCATGGGTCACACAGAATTCACTGGAATAGATTTTCTACAGCCAGATGCTCTTCCTATCACAAACCATCGCCTACTTTCAAGATCAAACAAATTTCTACAGAAGATTTAAATCGAAGATCACCACTTACATGATGGTGACACTCATTTACAACTACCATGTAATAGCAAAAGAAGGACACACACAAAACAGGCTTCTTTCAGTTTCCATTCTGCTCACAAAGCTTTAGTCAGATGGGGGCTATAGTAAAACATTTACTCAAAGAGTTGCACAGTGGGATTGAAACTAAAACCATGTAGTTGGGAAGCAAAAGTTTTAACCAGTCATGCACAGGCATGGTTGTACAGTTAAGAAGTTCACCTCCCAACCATGTGCTTGGGGATGGGGGTGGAGTGGGAGTTCAGCTCCACTGTGTGGCACTCATCAAAGCAAGTGTCTATTATTGCCTGAGCCAACCTTGTGAGTGGGTTTGGCAAACAGAAACTGATCATCTATCTATCTATCTATATATAAGTAGATATATCTTTTAAATTTGTTTATATTGTTATATATATATATACAAATATGCTTGTATGTGTATCTTCTTTTCTTGACATTGTAAGAAAGTTGTAAACCAGCATCATCATTATAGAAGCAGTGTTGTTCATTTTCAATCTTCCATGGAAACATGTCTGGCCACGGAGAAATATTACTTTGCTTAGAAACAGGTGAGGTTTGGCAACAGGAAGGGTACCTGGCTGTAGAAAATTTTGCCTCAACAAATTCAGTTGTAACCCATACAAGCATAGAAAAGTGGACATTAAAATAATGATTATAAATGTGTGTGCGTGATACTGGTATTAACCACTTGGTATATATTATGTTGTTAATCAACTGAAATCTCATGAGATCATCACTGAAGTTATAATTTATCTTCAAACACTTTAGCATTTGTAGATCTCAGTTGTTTGAGAATCTAATCACTAGTTTTTTTTCCTAAATATCTGTCAAATAGAAGTCAGTTATTACCAGCATCCTTTCGTAAAATTGCTGCCATATCATCGACGCCACATGGGCCTTGGACATTCTGAACCATATCAAGCAGAACGGGTGCCAACGTACTGTGGAAGTTTTTGAACAGTGACAGAAATAAAACTTCAGTGCAAGGCTGTATAAAAGAGAAAGAAAAACATTAATCCAAAAAAGAATATTGTATTCATTTACTTGTTCTCTTTGACACTCCCACAAATTTACCTACTCACCCAACCTGCCAACCTAGGTTCTCTGCCTGTATCCAGCTTCTTATACCTTGACCGCATACCTTCATATCTCGTTTTCACTGTCCTTTCACTCTTTCCTGCAGCAGTAGCCATATAACTCCTCCACAGCAAGACACGTGTTTCAGTCTCTCTTTCCGACTTTAGCCTCTCTGCACCCACTGCAAAGCCACATCCCTCAATATTGCACCCCTACTCTGTCTAGAGGGCTTGCTGTGTGAGTTACTTGGTGACTCCATGAATGGTGGTGCCATGCAAAAAGCACCCAGTATACTCTGTAAAGTGGATGGTATGAGGCAGAGCACCCAGCTACAGCAACCTTGCTAAAGCAGTCCTCAAGTTTCTGTCAAACCATCCAACCTAATTGTGAAACAAAGATGATGATCACCATGCACAGGAGGGAGATTGTGGAATGGTTTCATATATAAATGTATGTAATACAAAAGGGATTGTATTTTCTTAAAGAGTGTTATAAACTTGATGCAGTGATTCAGTCATTTGTCTGTTAATGTTTAACTTCAAGTCAGCCCTTACAAAGCAAACTCCTGATCAAAGGCAATCTAACCTTGACCACACCAACTTCTTGTGTATTCAGGACTACAAAGCCAATTTGTCCCTTTTTAAAGGAGCAGGATGTGATTTGAAAGATCTGACTGCTATACTTTTAACCCTTTGGCATTCAAACTGGCCCCTTCTGGCCCATATATTCTACCTCTCGTACGAACAAACTGGCTAGATCTAGCCTCTCACAACTATCCTACAATGTCATCAAAATCTCGAAGCTACAAGATTATGCATGATTAATTCAAAACAATGCAAATCAACAAGCATTACATTTGAATACATAAACTGAATGCTAACTCCTTCTATAAATTCTATATCATTTGCACCTCTCTCCTCTTGTGTTTTAATGGTTACTTCTGTCTATCTGTCTCTCTCCTGTGTGTGAGTGTGGTTCTTTTACTAAATGTGTGCCATCAGACTTAATATGCATACCAACCCTGCACTCCTTACACAAACTGTATATTTCTCTTTTCCTCCAACTTCACAATATGATGTAAAGCATGACTGGAGAAATCACCCAACCAATCAATCAACTAATCAACATTTGTATTAGTTACTGTTAATTAGCAATACTTTATTCTGTTTCACTAGATCCAGTGAACAACTGATTAATTAAAACCTCCCTGTTCACCTCTATACACCTGTAGTAAATTGGTACTTACCTTTAGTGAGAACTTGTATGAATCTCCACCTTCATCCTGACCTAAAAAACAACAAAGAACAAGAAACAAACTTGTATTGTTGAGTTGTGAAAGATCAAAATGAAAAATTCTATTAAAAAACATAAAAAGAAATAAAGGGTTATTATTTATTTTCTGGTTGTTTCAGTCATTGGACAGCAGCCATACTGTAGCATTGCCTTAAAGGGTTTTAGACAAACAAATCGAACACTGAACTTATTTTTAAAATCTCCTACTTATTCAATTGGTCTCTTATACCAGACTGCTAAGTCATGGGGGACATAAACCAACACCAGTTAAGTGGTAATGGAGGGGGGAACAAACACAAGGACACACAAAACTATATGATGGGCTTCTTTCAGTTTCCATCTACCAAATCTACTCACAAAGGTTGGCCTGGGGCCAATAATAGAAGACACTTGCCCCAGGAGTCACATAGTGTGACTGAACGTAATACCATGTGGTTAGAAGCAAATATATTTAACTTTCAATATATGAAATAGTTTGACTTCAAGATTGATACTTACAAAATGACTCTGGATCAGACTCCCACGTTTGAAGATCTTCTGGAGACAGCAGAAAATAACGGTTTATAAGATAGCAACAAACCTCAGTCAGGGTACTTGGAGTGAGAGTTTCCATCTTTAATTTGTGGGCTTCCACTGAAGCTGGATTTACCTTTTCTGCAAATACAGGAAGAGAAATCTTTTGAGACCAACCCACCTGAGATTGCCCTTCATTCTACATTACAAACTTCTTGTTTTAAAGTGAATGCTTTGACAGGATCCAACAAGCCAAAGGGCTGCATCGTACTCTTGTGTCTGCTTCAACGAGCTTTATATATTACATGGGTACCCTTCCTAATGTCAACAGCTTTTTAAAGTACAGTAGGTGAATTTTTTTGTGACACTGTAAAGTACTGGAGTTACCAAGTAACATGCAAAACAAAGAAAAAGACCACTCTGTTTGTCTGTCTCTCACAGATATATATATATAATGGAATAATTACTATGAAGCATTGTGTTGAATATATTGTATAAAGGATTGTGGGTAAGGCCGGAGCAGTGCTAAGTAAATGCAAGGTAAATCACAAGAAAACAAATATGTGAATTAATGTAGACTTACTTTGTGTTCAATATTTTGGGGTTATGACCCCATTTTCAAGAAACTGTCGAATATTGATGTGCGTATGTGTAAGCACATTGGCAACATCCGTCAATTTCTTGAAAATGGGGTCATAACCCCAAAATATTGAACACAAAGTAAGTCTACATTAATTCACATATTTGTTTTCTTGTGATTTACCTTGCATTGTTTTGGCTTTACCCATGATCTTTTATACAATATATATATATATATATATATACACACACCACCATCATTGTTTAATTTACAAGTCAGATCAGGAAAAACCTGCAACTGAATACCAAGTACTTCAGTTTCATGGTTGGGTGGTTGGCAACTAAGCTGAGGGGTTGTGGACACCTCAGCAGGACTAAAATTGAGACTTGTCAAAAGACTGACGAGCTCACTGTGAGCCAATGGCCATCCACACAAGTGATGTCTCATAAAAACATCCTGTATGTGGGCTGGCAAACCATGCAGCTGGTCCAAGACAATGGCCACAAAAACTCCAACGAAAGACGTATTGTGTTCTGGAGTTGGTGTCATTTAGCATCCATTTTCCCATGCTTGCATGGGTCAGACAGAATTTGTTGAGGCAGATTTTCCATGGCTGGATGCCCATCCTGTCACCAACCCTCACCTATTTACAATCAAGGTAATATTTTTCCATAGCTAGACATGAATATTCATGAAAGACTGGAAACAAAACAACTTTGCTTGTATGACAGTGATGCTCATTGACAACCATTACATGGTGTCCAGACAAGGACACACACAAACACATGAGAAGCCAACAAATAAGAATACTTTGTTCTTATTCTGTAACTTGAGTAACAACTGATACAAGGCAGAGGGAATGCTTTAATTCTCCATGCACAAGGCAACGTTTGCTCCAGTACTGGTGGCATGGTAAGATAGGCTCAGTCTGTGCTGTAAGACAGAATCA
Organism: Octopus bimaculoides; assembly: GCF_001194135.2. Classification (NCBI taxonomy): domain Eukaryota; kingdom Metazoa; phylum Mollusca; class Cephalopoda; order Octopoda; family Octopodidae; genus Octopus; species Octopus bimaculoides. The sequence goes on from NC_068992.1 coordinate 64,229,319, forward strand.
ACAACATTGAAATTCTTGGCAGGGTGTCAAAATATCAGAGAACATGGAAGAATATTCACCTTTTCGAGTATCAACTTTGTAACTATCAGTGTGTACAATAATTTTCAGCATATTCAGACAATTTACAGTAAAGTGAGGAAAATGGAGACCTGAAAATACAGACGAAAATAAATGAGTTAAAAGAACAAATGAAAATAAAAGGCATTTAAAAGGAATCTTAGAAATGTCTTGGATAACATTATTATTATTATTATTATGGCCAGATTCCAACCTGGGCCACAACAACAAAGTCCATTATTCGTCACACTTCTTGGTCCTTGAAGTCCTGGATACCATTCCAGGCCAGTGTCTGCAACTGAGTTATTGATGTGTGACAACGTTTTCCTCTTCTTACATCACAATGAAATGGGTTCCGCAGAACTAATTCGGATGCTTCCAATTCTGGAGAACAGGGAGAAACTAAGGGCATCCAGCTGTAGAAACATTGCCAGATCAGATTGGAGCCTGGTGTAACCATCTGGTTCACCAATCCGCAGTCAAACCGTCCAACCCATGCCAGCATGGAAAGAGGACTTTAAAACGACGAAGATGATGATGATGATCATCATACTCTAAACCAACCCGCAATTTTTATTACAATTTCTCCCATTTTCTAATATATATCTTGTATCTTTTACTTGCTTCAGACATTAGACTGTGGTCATGCTGGGGCACTGCCTTGAAGAATTTTTAGTCAAATGAATCGACACCAATACTTTTGCTTTTTAAAGCCTGGTACTTATTCTATCAGTCTCTTTTGATGAACTGTTAAGTTATGGGAATGTAAACAAACCAACACTGGCTGTCAAGCAGTGGTGGGGGACAAACACAGACACACACACTCATATATATATTCTTTTATTTGTTTCAGACATTTTGACTGTGGCTGTGCTGGAGCACCACTTTGAAGAGTTTCAGTTAGCTGAACAAATTGACCCCTGTACTTATTTTTTAAAAGCCTAGTACTTATTCCATCAATCTCTTCTGCTGAACTGCTTAGTTATGGGATGAAAACACAGGCACACACACATATACGATGGGCTTCTTTCAGTTACCGTCTGGCAAATCCACTCTGTACAAGGCTTTGGTGGGTCTGAGGCTATGGTAGAAGACACTTGCCCAAGGTGCCACACAGTTGGACTGAACCCAGAACTACGTGGTCGGGAAGCAAGCTTCTTACCATACAGCCACACTTGCGCCTATATATATATATGGGCTTCTTTCAGTTTCCACCTACCAAATCCACTCACAAGGCCTTGGTCGGCCTGAGGCTATAGTAGAAGTCACTTGCCCAAGGTGCCACGCAGTGGAACTGAATCCAGAAGCATGTGGCTGGGAAGTAAACTTCTTACCACATAACCATCATCATCATCATCATCACCATCGTTTAACGTCTGTTTTCCATGCTGGCATGGGACGATTTGACTGAGGACTGGTGCAACCGGATGGCTACACCAGGCTCGCCTGAATAAATTTTTGTTTAGTGAAATGAATGCTATTATGTTTAAACAGTATCAAGCTCTGCAATGTTGGTAGTAAACTCTTAGCGAACAATCCATAAGCTAGGTTCAAATCCGACTGGTGGTAATTATTTCTTTATTTACACTCCTGATGTCCTTCAGATAACAAGATGGCCTAAATTCTTGCATCCATCTGTTCTGCTGATCAATAAGATTGCTCACCCACCCAGAGATTAAACTACTACAATAAACAATACTAGTGACCATATAAAGTACGAAGAGTAACCACATTAAATGATACTGCAGCAGATACTAGTTGGTGGTCACATGAAAAGGTGCCACACCAATCAAGTTAGAGACCATGTAAAATGGCACTGTTGTCATAGTCAGTGAGCAGATGAAATGTGCTTCCAAACCAGTACAAGATGGGGGACCTTTGACAGGTGCCAGCACACCTGTCAGTAAGCTGACAGGTGACACTAGAATCAAGAGAAGATATCACTTACTTTCACCAATATCCACAAAGTTGTACCTTGCTACAAACTGCAAAGTTGTTGGTATAAACTGGACAAATGAGAGAGGATGAACTTCCAACATATCTATCAGCTGTAGAGGAGAGAGAAATAAGATAAGGGAGTAGTAGGGGACTTTAATAGTGGTGGCTTATTAAAGAAAGGTGAGGGGAGGTGTCGGAAAATATTCATGTGAGGGATTAAGGGGAGGAGTGAATTGAGGGGGGAGGAGTGAATTGAGTGGGGGAAGAGCAAAGTGTGAAGAGAAAGCAAGAGCACTTGGAGATTTTATTTATTTACATATATATATATATATTTGACAGGAAGGACAACAAAAGAAAGAAAGAGACGTCGATATTATGCAAATAGAGGAATTTATCTGTATATATATATATATATACAGATATATATATATATATATACAGATATATATATATATATATATACAGATATATATATATATAGATATATATATATATATATATACAGATATATATATATATATATACAGAT
>NC_068992.1:64231993-64234493 GCF_001194135.2 Octopus bimaculoides
AATCTGTAGAACACAGAAAGGATTTAGCAGGATGCAGATGGTATATAGAGGATGTCAACTTTATAGAAAGAATGCAGGGAGTGCAATAAAAAAGGGGTCTTTCTGATACACAGATGACTTGTCTAAACACAACATTCGGAAGTATGTCCAACAATAAATATAATACTTTTCAAAAAGAATCCACTGACATCAAAGTGTTGTATTGCAGTGTAATTAGTTCTTCTCTGATTGATATCAAAAGTATCAAAAGGTCTGCTTTAGTATCTGTTGTTGTTATTATTATCATTTCGCAAGAAATAATCATTATTATTATCATCATTAGGTGTTGTTTAAAAAAGACTCAATGCTAGGTAAAGTACACTTTCTTTTCTTTACCAAAGCTAGAAAAATATACGGAATGGTTTACCTACCACTTTTGTCATCAGTAAAATTAATTTCTCACATTTTTCAACCATCTGCTGATTCCCCCAGAGATTACGCCCTGGAAAAGTAAATAAAACACTGCAACATCAGTCAACAGACACACAAAATAATATTATCTGGCCAGACATTTTAAACTTATCATACCGGTTATCAACTGCTGTGGTAATGAAAAACAGACCAGGGAGAAATTACGGGGCTAAAACACTGAACTTAGTAAGACAAACAAAAGAATGCGTTTTTATTTCAAGCTAATGGTTGTCTGCTAAGATTCAACCAAGGTATCTCACAATGCATCTGGACCACAAATTAATTTCTAACACTCACAAGAGATGTAAACATTGTATTTTCAGATCTTTATTTATCGATAAAGAATTTCAAGTGGTAGGGCCGTGATTTCCTCTTCAATAACAGGATTGTCACAAGACTGTCCCTATTCACATGTTTGCTGAACCTAATGTCTCTCTTTCTCTCTGTGTCACTGCAATAATCACTGATGACACATTCCTAAACAGATAATAAAAAAAGTCTATTTAAACCAGACTTTTCAGCAAATCCACAAACATCACAGCAGTCACCATCAGAAATTACTTAAGTCAGAGCATAAGCACAACCCTCTTGATTCAGTCTAGTAGGTGATATAATATATTCAGTTCTATATTTAAGAGACGAGGAGTTATGTACATTATTTACATTTGATGGATATTTGTCCTCATCTTGTTTGTTGTTAACACAACATTTCAGCTGATATACCCTCCAGCCTTCATCAGGTGTTTGGGGGAAATTTCAAACCTGGATTCTCATTCCTAAGGTATTTTTCAAATATTATTATTATTATTATTATTATTATCATTATTCAGGTCACTGTCTGCAATCGAACTTGGAATTTTGGTGTTAGTAGCCCTCGCTCTTAACCACTACACCATAATATCGAAAAATAAGATGAGGACAAATATCCATCAAATGTAAATAATTGTAACATGGCAGTGCCATATATATATATAGAGAGAGAGAGCACCCCATGCTGGTGCCACATAAAAAGCATGCAGTACACTCTGTAAAATGATTGGTGTTAAGAAGGGCATCCAGCTGTAGAAACCCGACAATCAGAGTCTGGTGCAGCTCTCTGGCTGGCCATCACCTGCTAAACTGTCCAAACCATGCCAGAGTGAAAACAGACGTTAAATGACGATGATGAGGATACAATTCTACCTGCCAAGTATTTGTTTTATTTGACAACCTCACTGGTATCTGTGTGAAAAACATCTGAAATCTGCAACACTTTCAGTCCCAGGAATTTCAGGATAAGGGATCCTCAACTGTAATATGTTGTGTCCCCCCCAATATTTTCTTTTCTAATTACAGCTTTGTAAGTTAAGCTGGGAGACTTTGGTCCTTCAGTATAAAAGTATTGTTGTTTAGCCCAAGGTCAATCTTAATTGAGCAAACACATACTTAAATGGAATTGCAGCTGCGAGTCCAATGCCGAGACAAGATTTGAATACTTGCAAGTATTTCAATGTTGTCTCTTGAACATGTATCTATTTAGGGAAAGATCCTTCTAGAAGAAAAAAAAAATTTAAACTGGTAGGCCTATCTTTACCTATGGTCATCAGTACTGGATAATGACCAGAAGAGAACAACCACAAACACAAGCGGTCAAACAGGAGGTTCCACAAAAGGAACTCTGGAGTAATGTTACTTGAGAGGGTGCATAGCTCGGAGTAGTGACCTGACCTCCAGGTCAGGTCACTACTTCTCCACACTGAGAGGTCAAGACTGGTGTTACAGACATGTAACTAGAATGTTGCAAGAAAAATTTTTCAAGTCAAGTCGACTGGAGTAAGACGTCGGGATAATATCCATAGTCACAATTGGTCAAGCTTGGGAATCCAGCCAGAAAAAGTAAAGATGGTTGCTTCTGTTAGACTATACCTCAACAACCCTCCCGGGAACAGTGGGTGGAAAAGATGGATGGATAAATGGAAATGATAGGTCTGAAAGTAATTCAATAACATCACTCACTACATTCTAAAAACGGATCCAGTCTTGAAAATATCATGTTGATAAATACAATGAC
>NC_068992.1:64239493-64245423 GCF_001194135.2 Octopus bimaculoides
GTTGTCAAGTGTTGGGAAGGAGATAAACACACACACACACACACACAAAACAGGCTTCCATCTACCAAAATCACTTATAAGGCATTGTTCAGACCTGGGATCTAGTAGTGCTATGCAGTGGGACTGAACCTGAACCTGTGTGGATGCAAAATAAGCTCCTTAACCACACAGCCATGTTGGGAACTTTTGTAACAAAACCTTGTTACCAGGAAGTTTGTATCATAGAACCAGGGCAGTCTCAGACAGGTTGATGTAAAAAGGGTTGAATGAAACCCAAAGAAACGAGGGATCTACGTGGTAGTATCAATAGCCAACCTACACTGTCCAATCTCACCCCTTAGACATGGAGTTTGGACCACTGTGGCTCTGTAGGCTAAGACTGCTGTGGTGACCAGCAAGCTGTGGGTTTTACATTGAAGTGGCCTTCTCAGGCAAATTTGCCTTAAAGGCCCAGGAAGTTCCACCTACCCTGGAATTATCAAAGAAGGCATCAGACTGCCTAAAGGGCTCCACTTCTTAGTTACTGTCAAGGCTGATTCCTTAAGCCATTTCCTTTCCCAAGACACTCAGAAGGCAGTGAGGGTTTCTGCTTAGAGTTTCTTCCATAACATGCTAATTAAACCGCAGCTGGGACCGTAACAGGTGCTGCTATTCCTGGTCAGAGTAGACCTGGGGACCTTAGTGGCTAAGAAGCAGTTCGACACCCCTCAAAACTCTAGAACTCTCAAAACCAGAGCCCCACTACTGGATTCAGTTTAAAGTCACACCTAAGACTATATCTAATGTACAGTATGTATACCATATATCTTGGTATCTTTATTTCAGACATAATGTATGTAGGACAACATTACCCAATGTTTCCTCCAAATTTTGCTTGTTTTCAAGACAATAGTTAATGAGGTTGTGATTTGAGAGAGGGATTTAACTGCTGTTTCTAACAGGTCGACAGAACAGTAATTCCTCTGCACCGTGAGGAAATGTCTGATTAATTTTCGCATTCCCTGCAAAAGTAATATCACATCTGATGATGAAAATATCAGTTTTCTAAGAACTAATTTATCTTTTCAAAGTAAAACCACATCCTGTAATGTAGAATAATAAAGACCTCATTATTTTTAAGAGTGAATTTTATTCTGAAAACTGATTCTAATAAAAGTAGATCTCTTTTTAGGCACTTCTGCCTCTCATCATTCCATGTCATCTTTCTCTTGTCTTCCGCCCTGTCAATTGTATCATTATTACTATCCAGCTGCTTCCCACCCTGACCTCTCGACCTTCCCCAACACATGCATTATTAATCATCCCCAACCCCTTATCCACCCTTCAATCCTACCCAATCTTTAGTTGTTGCCTACCTCCCATCCCCCCGTTCCTCCATCTCTTGCTCCCCACACTCCCATAATATCCCCCACCATATTAGTTCCTCTGTCCCCACTTAACTCTTATCATCATATACCTTGAGGAACCACCTGGATACCTTATACCTCAAGGGGCAACTAGTCATCTCATTGCTATTATTTCGTTGCAGTTCTTGCTCAGCACTTTTACCCTCTTCCACACGTGAGTAGCCATGTAGCTTTTCTACAAATACATGCCCTGCCCCCACCCTCACCCCTCCTAGCATAAAGACCACCCCATTCTCCATCCCTGGGGAGGAGGTTGCATGGCAGCCTCACTAGCACTGGTGACATGGAAAAAGCACCCAGCACACACTGTGAAGTGGTTGGCAGTAGAAAGAGCATCCAGCCTTAAAAACAAGATCAAAGCAGATAAAAGCAAACAATGCAGGCCTTGGGCCTAGACCCTGCCAAACTGTCCAACCCATGCCAGCATGGAACATGGATGTTAAATGATGATGATATATAATAAAAATATGGAGGCACAGGCATCGCTGTATCGTTAAGAAGTTGGTTTCCCAAGAATGTGACTCAGGTTCAGTCCCACTGCATGGCATCTTGGGAGTGTGTCTCCTATAGCCATAGGCCAGCCAAGACCATGCAAGTGCATCTGGTAGATGGAATCTAAAAGAAACCCATCGCACATGCGTGCATGCAAGTGAATGAGTTTGTGTCTCTTCATCCTGGTGCCACACAATAGATGTAAATGGGCATCAAAATCATTCAAGCGTTGTTACTCGTTTTCAGTCTTCCATGAAAACATGTCAGGTCACAGGAAAATATTACCTTTGCTTGGAAACATGAGCTTTGGTGATTTGCCTCCACGAATTCCAGACAGCCCATGCAAGCATGGAAAAGTGGTAATTGAAATGGAAATGATGATCTACATTTTCCCCTCTTGATTTCACTCCCTGCAATGCCATCTTGCAAGCACCCCAGGGGCAGAACGCCTGATATAGGATCTCCCTCTTTGGCTTATATGATATAAAGTAGATGGGAAAAACAAAAAGAAAGACACTCACTTCTTCAAAGAGCTTGCGGTCAGCCATGAGACGTTTTGAAGCCAGCGACTTAATGACATGATGCAGCACAAGGAGGGAACGTTCTTGTAGCAGCCTATCATTACAACGCACAACCATTAACAGTGTGGGGATTAGCTCAGGCCAATACCTCGGGCAGTCCATACGAGCTATCTTACCAATGAGGACAGCAAGCTGGGTAGCAACCTGGAAAACACAAGACACAATAGGATGAGAGAGAACAATAGTAGTAGTAATAACAGTTTCAAATTTCGGCACAAGGCCTGGAATTTTAGAGGAGGGGACAAGCTGATGACATCCACCCCAGTGTTTCACTAGTACTCACTTCATTGGCTCTGAAAGGATGGAAGGCAGTTGACCGTGGCGGAATTTAAACTTGGAAATGCGAAGATGAACTAAATGCCACTAAGCATTTTACCTAGCATTTGAACTCAGAATGTCAAAAGCCAGCAGAAATATTGCAAGGCATTTTGTCCTAAGTTCAAATGATTCCACCTAAATAACACATCTTCACATGATATCCAAAACCACTCCGTTTTAATGCCTTCATCTTTAAATTCAAACTATCTGTCATTTTATGCTTTAGTTAAGTAATGTTCCAGACACCAGCTTAATAATGACACCACTTGTCTTTATCTTTTTTTGTTTGTCTTCTTGTGAATTCTCCCCTAATAATGACAAAGTTACACGATTAAACTTCACCAGATGACAAGGTCATGTGGCTCAATGGCAGGAATAACACATGGAGTCACATACATACATCACAGACTGGCACAATCTGTCAGGGAGCAAGTGGCTGGGAAGCAAACCCCTTAGTCCCACAGATATGCCGAGACCTCAGCAAATTCCTGATAATTCTTTAGCAAAATTAACTGAAACACACACACACACAAAGGTTGTTTTATTTCAATTGAAATATGAAGATGAACAGCTGTGATGCCTGACTGACTGACTGTCAGCAAAGCGGGTACTCACCTGTGGTACAGGCTCATTGAAGTTGTCTATTAGACGCTTCTTTAGAGCATTCTTCTCTTCTTCTGCTATGGCACTAAAGGTAAAAGGAGAAAAATAGAAGAATTAAGGGTGTAGATACAAAATAACAATGGGGAGAGAGTTTGTGAGTGTGAGAGAGAGAGAGAGTAGGAAGACAAGGAGGGATGGTAAAATGAAGAGAGGGAGGAGCATGTGTGAAAGAAAGTGGGAACATTAGTGAAATACAGGGTGAGAGAGAGAGAGAGAGAGAGTAGAAACATGAGTAAGAGAGAGAAAAGAGGGATGTATTAACAAGATAAACATGAAATTCAAACTCCCAAACAGCATTTGTACACATTAAGTTGTAAAGTAATTGGATGACACTAAACAGTGTAGATCATCTCATTATCATCATTTAATGCCCGCCTTCCATGCTGGCATGGGTTGGATGGTTGACGGGAGCTGGCCAGGCAGGAGCCTGCACCAGACTTCCGTGTCTGTTTTATGATTTTTACAGCTGCACGCCCTTCCTAACACCACTGTCATGAATTGAAGATGAGATGGGTCATCTTTGAAATTCTCAAAAAGAATTTGGGTAGGTGCTGGCAAGTTGAAATTAGCTGGTTCTTTTTTATCTAAGATTGAGGATGAGTTGACAAATGTGAAGCTTCTCCATAAGAAAAGTCACAAGATTTAATAGGTTCATAAATGTCTGTCGCTTATCTAACATCACACTGGAGATGCCATGCTGGTGTTTTTTTCCCCACTACTCATAGCTGTGTGGTCGAGAAGTTTGCTTCTCAGCAAAATGGTTTCAAGTTTAGTCCCACTGCACGACGCCCTTGTGAATGGACTTGGTAGACGGAAACTGAAAGAAGCCTGTCATATGTATGCATACATGCATGTATGTGACATCGTTGTCATCATCATCATCATCATCACCATTTAACGTCTGCTCTTCATGGGTTGGATGGTTTGACATGGAGTTGACTAGCAGGCAGCTGTCCAGACTCCAACTGTCTGTTGTGGCATGGTTTCTACGGCTGGACGCCCTTCCTAACGCCATCACCTCAACAAAATGCACTGGGTGCTTTTTATGTGCCACTGGCACAAGTGCATTTATGCAGCACTGGCACAGGTGCTTTTCATGTGACACCAGCACCTGAAGGGACAAGCCTGCATATGTGGAAAACAGCGATTTTACTTAACTTGACATGTCTTATCAAGTACAGCAAATCACCACATCTCCTGGTCCCTAGTCATTTCCTCATTGAAGCTCAGCATCTGAAGATTCTTTCTCACTTAATAATTTGCTTGAAAACAGGCGAGGGTTTGTGACAGAGAGGGCATCCAGCCAGAGAAAGTCTGTCTGACCCTTACAAGCCTGGAAAAGTGGATGCTAAAATGATGATGATGATGATGATAGGGTATTCTTCAGAGTACATTCCAATAAATTCCTCCAGGGAACATCCAAGAAGAATTTATTGGAATATACAGTTCCGAAGATGGACAGTCAGAGAATATCTAAACTAAAAGCTTTGGCAAATATTTTAATTCTTTTATCTATCACTTGTTTCAGTCACTGGACTGTTGCCATGCTGGAGCACCACCTTGAAGGGATTTAGCTGAACGAATCGACCTGAGTACTTACACTTTTAAGCCTGGTGCTCATTCTATCAGTCTCTTTTGCTGAACTGCTAAGTAACAAACAAACCAACACTGGTTGTCAAGCAGTGGTGGGGGACAAACACAAAGACACACACACAGCCATAGAAATGTTGCCAAATCAGACTGGAGCCTGGTACAGCCATCCATCTTACCAGTTCCAGTCAAACCATCTGACCCATGCCAGCATGGAAAGCAGATGTTAAATGACGATGATATATATATATCTCCACCCAACCATAAAGATTTATGCCAAACAGACCTTTCTGGTGCTGGTGCCATGTAAAAAGCACCCAGTCAACTCTGTAAAGTGGTTGGTGTTAGGAAGGGCATCCAGCAGTAAAAGCCATGCCAAACCAGGCAGTGAAGCTTGGTTCAGTTCTCTGGTTTGCCAGCTCCTGTCAAACCATTCAACCCATGTCAGCAGAGAAGAGGGATGATGGTAATATATATATGACAGATACGACAGGCTTCTACCAGTTTGTCTATCAAATCCAGGCTATGATTGGCCTGGGGTTATAATAGAAGACACTTGCCTAAGGTGTCATGCAGTGGGATTGAACCTGAAACCCTGTGGTTGGGAAGCAAACTTCTTACCACACATCCATGCCAGCACCTTAATAACAATACAATGAATTTTTCCTAAGAGTCTTTAGAATATACTAAAATGCATTTCAACCAATCAACAGTGGAATACTTACTTGGGAGCATTTCGCCGCCAGTATCGTTCAATACCATTCTTAAAGTAGAGTACAGCCAGCCATCGTATATTAAAATCAATCTCATGATTTTGAAAGATTGTCTGCAAATTGAAGAGAAAAGGAAAATTATTAAAATAAACCACACAAGATTTTAG
>NC_068992.1:64246191-64249185 GCF_001194135.2 Octopus bimaculoides
TCTACGTCCCCATAACCTAGCAGTTTAGCAATAGAGAGATAGAATAAGTTCTAGGCTTAGAAACAATAAGTCCTGGGGTTGATTTGTTCGACTAAAGGTGGTGCTCCAGCACGGCCGCAGTCAAACAAATGAAACAAGTAAAAGAGTATTAGTAAGAGTGCTTCAGAATACTTGTTCCAAATCCCTGTGCTCCAAGTTCAAATCCCACTGAAGTCAACTTTGCCTTTCATTACAGAGAAAAAAAAGACAGTGGCTTAGTGGGATTATAAGCACAAAAAGTTTAGGCACGTGGCTTAGTGGTTAGTGCATCCGGCCCACGACTGTAAGGTCATGAGTCTGATTCCTGGTGGCACATTGTGTCTTTGAACAAGGCACTCTATTTCCCATTACTCCAGTTCACTCAGCTGGAAAAAACGAGTTGTACTTGTAGTTCAAAAGTGTCACACTGACCCATGTTGAGAACTATGTTAAGAGTTATGCATGTCTGTGGAGTACTCGGCCACTTGCACGTTAATTTCATGAGCAGGCTGTTCCATTGATTGAACCAATCGGAACCCTCGTCACTGTAGCTGACCAAGTGCCAGTAGTAAGCACAACAGATCAAAGGTCATGAAGTATTTTTTTGTGGTTGTTTGCCTTCTGAGTTCAAATCCCAGCAAAACTAACTTGGGTGATAGATTTAATCCAAGACCACCAGGCACTTGGGGTATTGTCTTTAGTAGAATCCACTCTGTTGCAAGCACTTAGCCCAGGTCTCTACCTCACTCCCTCTGATTCCCCCCAACAATTTTGGAGCACCTGTAAAGGGTCAGGGACACTACGAGGGGGTGCTGAAAAGTTCCTGGCTTTGGGTAAAAGAAAATATGGACCCCCAAGGGTCATGTGGACCCTGGTTAAGAACCACTGGACTATGTCTATGTAGCAACATCAAAGACAACAGAAACCAAAGGAAAAAAATTCAAGGATTCAAGAATACTAACAACAAAACATGGATGATAATTCATTACTTTGCTTTTTTTTTTTACAGACATTTCTAAGCAACATGAAGAAACTGGAAGATTCCTCTATTCTAAAAAGCGGCATTTGTACGACTATTTACCCATAAGCATTCAGCTTACTCTGTCAAATGTAATATTGATTTACATCGTTTTGAAGTAATCATGCATTATCTTGTAGCTTTTGAGATTTCAGTGGGATTGTTTATTTTTAGACTGACACGGTAGAGTAAGCACGAGAGGTCAGATCCGGCTGGTTTGCACATAAAACAGGTAGAATATTTGGGTCAGATGAGGCTGGTTTAAATGCTAAATGGTTACAGTGAGAGGGTGGACCATTCACTATGAACACCACTTTGTCATTCACCAAATGAGAAAATCGTTATCTCTGTAATGTCAGATGATGTAGCAATAGCATAATTAACAAAGTTATCATAATTAGCCATGACACAAGGTCTCTTTAGCCTTTATCTCTCATTAAACATCCTCCTCTCACTACAAACAATACACATTCATTCATAAAATGAGAAAATGGTTTTCTCTTTAATGTAAGGTCAAGAAGAAATGTCATGTTAACCCTTTTGTTACCAAATTCCTGTTAAAATAAAATGCCTTTGTCTTAATTAATTTTGGGTAATAATGAAGAATTTAGTAAAGTAACTTTATCATTCTTGAATTGGTATTTGGAACATAAAGGACCCCTTTCAGCTATGAATGACCATGGGATTGCACCTAGAAAGTTCCCCTCCAAGGCACAAGTCCGGGCAAGGTTGTTTGTGGAAGACCAGCAGTCACCCATGCATACCAGCCTCCTCTTCTCTCCATGCCACTGATGTTATCCAAGGGAAAGGCAAAGGCCGATACAGCTTGGCACCAGTGTCATTGCAACTCATTTTTACAGCTGAGTGAACTGGAGCAACTTGAAATAAAATGTCATGTTCAAGAATGCAACATGCAGTCCAATCTGAAAATCGAACTCAGTACCTCATGATTGCAAGCTTCATGATGTTCTAACCACTGAGCCATGCAACTTCACTGAAACATAAATTAATATGAAATTTCTATCAGGGCTGTGGAGTCGGAAACAATTAAGGGGTAGCTGGAGTCAGAGTCGGTAAAACTATACCGACTCTGATTCCGACTCACAATGTCTTTATTCTTTCATATAAACCAGTTATAAGGCCTACTCAAAGTATAAGCGTATGCATATGCTTTATGGGATATGTAGACCACAATCAATTACATAAAGAAGAGTCGGAATCGGAGTTGGAAGTGCCAATAGTACAGGAGTCTAAGTTTTTTGTTTCAAATCCACAGCCCTGATTTTTAGTCTACTTTAAAAGAGAAAGTTTCTTTCATAAATCCATGGGCGTTCTTGGACAGTTTGGTATCAAAAGAGTTAATTAATGTTACAAAAGACACTATGTACTATCTACCTTTATATTCCTTTAATGCTTTAAAATTCAGATCACTCTGTCAAATTTAAAGCTTATTTATTTGCATCGTTTTGAATTAATCATGAGTTGTCTCATAAGCTTTGAGATTTTAATGATGTGACTGTTTATTTTTGGAATGACAGTTGTAGGATAGATATAAGAGACTGAAGCTGGCTAGTCTGAATGTAAAACAGACAGGCTAATTGGGCCTGATATACCACTAAGACCATCTGATGACCTATGGAGTTCTCTTTCTTTCTACCTCTCACCCTTTCATGCCAGGCCATGTAGCAATCACATATAATCAATGTTATCAAAAGGGTACACTGCCATTTAGCTCTTTTTCTCTTTGACCTTTTAGTATTTAAACTGGCCAGATCTAGCCTTCACACCTACCGAATAATGTCATTCTAAAAATAAACAATCACGTGTGTGGGTGTCACATAAAAAGCACTGGTGATGGTGCCACGAAAAATAGCACCGATGATAGTGCCACGAAAAAAAAAAAGCACTGGTGATGGTACCACGAAAAAAAAGTACTGGTGATGGTACCACGAAAAAAG
>NC_068992.1:64249270-64265698 GCF_001194135.2 Octopus bimaculoides
AAAAAAAAAAAAGCACTGGTGATGGTACCACGAAAAAAAAAAAGTACTGGTGATGGTACCACGAAAAAAAAAAAGCACTGGTGATGGTACCACGAAAAAAAAGTACTGGTGATGGTACCACGAAAAAAGCACTCAGTACACTCTGTAAAATGGTTGGTACTTGGAAGAGCATCCAGCTGTAGAAGCCATGCCAAAACAGACAGGGATCTGATGTGGCTCCTGGCAAACTGTCAACCAATGCCAGCATGGAAAACGGAGATTAAATGACGATGACATAAAAATATCAAAGCTATGCGATGATGCATGCTTAATTCAAAAGAATGTAAACAAATAAGGTTTACACTTGATAAATCTGAATGCTACTCCTAACGCCATCTAGTCACGGATTTTCTCTCTCGATGCCATCATTGATACAGTTCATGCAGCAATGACATCATTCAACCACTACAATATACCAAGCAGTCTACTTTAAATACAAAGAATGAGCTACTTATGTGCAAACTTTTACTCAAATTCTTTCTGGAGTATTTCAAGGATTAGCAATAAGAAAATCATCTGGCTGTAAAAGAATGCCTTGCAACTTTGTTTAGAACATGAAAGCATGGGGAAATGACACAAAAATGGATGTGTGTGCATCTCTCACAGCCTGACAACTGGTGCTGGATTAGGTCTCCGTGACTTAGTGTTTTGCCAAAAAAAAAAAAAAAAAAAAAAAAAAGATCAAGAGGATAAGCATTAGACTTTCAAATAAATACTGAAGATACTTTCACTGGCTAAACCCTGCAAGGAAGTGCCCCAGCATGGCCACAGTCCACTCACTGAAACATGTAAACGACAAAAGAATTTCAATGACTCTGGGATGATGAAAAGCAAAGGGTACTTGGGTGGAATTGGTAGCTATGAAGCTCACTTTGCAGTTACATGGCTTTGGCTTCAGTCCCACTGCACGGCACCCTGGGCAAGTGTCTTCTAGAGCCCCGAGCCAAACAATGCTTTTGAGTGAATTTGGTAGGAAACTGTGTGGAAGCCTGTTGTGTGTGTGTCTGTATTTGTCTCCCGACAACTTGATGGCCAGTATCGGTTTGTTTACAACCCTGTGACTTAGCAGTTTGGAAACTGACACAAATAGAATAAGTAGTAGAAAACTTGAAAATAAATACTGAAGTCGATTTACTGAACTAACCATTTCAGAGTGGTGGTCCAGCATGGCCACAGTCTAATGATCAAAACAAATAAAAGTCAGAACAAAATGACTTGAAACATAGTAGGAGATACCCAAGGTGCTACACAGTGGGACTGAACCCTAAACCATGTGGTTGCAAAGCAAGCTTCATAAACACCCAGCCATGCCTATTCCAATAAAATTTTTAAAAAAATGTTTTTTTAAATCTAGAACAAGACTGGGTTATTCCAACAAAGTTATAAAAATAGTTAAAAACAAATCTTCAGCCAGTTAAATGTTTAACAATAGAAGATGAGGTGTAACACAACCGTTAACCTAAATATTTTGCTTTCTATGAAAAACAATTCACAAAAACCGTTACTGCTGATCTGAGGTGTGTTTGTTTACGATAAGTGTTGCTGTTTAGCCCAGGTTGAGCAGCAGACCATAACTATTGTTATTCTTTCTTGTATAGCACATCTAGGACTACATCATCCCATTGTGTCTCTTTTTCTGTCTAAGGTCAATAGGGTGTGTAATGTAATTTGTATGAGATTTGGTTGTTGTTTCCAGGGGACTGAGTAGCCTGATGGAGGATCTCTCATCGGTAGGTGAGAGGTGTGATTCATTTCACATACTTGATTTGTTTTTTATCTTTTACTTTTATTAATCACTGGACTGTGGCCATGCTGGGGCACTGCCTTGGAAGGATTTAATTGAACTAATCGACCTCAAGACCCATATTTCTTCTATAGTCTGGTACACATTATATTGATGTCTTTTGCCAAAGCACTAAGTCACTGGAATGTAAAGAAACAAATACCAGTTGTAATGGTGAGGGAACAAATACAATGATGAAGTGTGTGTGTGAAATTTTGCAGTCTTGTTGTTGGTAATGGTGGTGATAATGGGCACTGCATATGTATATATGCCATATATATTGGAATATATGCAGTCTTTGAGAAATTTCTGTGCTTATATTTGGTATGTGTGTGTTTCCTTGATATCAGACAATGGCTGTGAACAAGTATTACTGTCATACCAACAGTGTTATTTGCCCAAACCTTCACTAAACCATGTCAGGCCATGGAGAAATATTACCTTGCTGGGAAACAGGTAAGGGTTGATGACAGGAAGGGTATCTCTGTTATCTGATAGTTTATATAAACAACAGATTTACTTAATTGACAGTAACATGCCAATGATATTGACTTTGCTTTTTTTTTTTAATTTTTTTATTATACATGTTTCTTCTCTGCATAAACCAATCTGTTATCTTTTCAAGTTTTTATTTCCCTCTCAATGTCTGATAAGACCTATCTCAAATCTTATCAGATCAGCTTGTCTACTAACCTTGAAATTAACCCATTCAATACCAAGCCAGCTGAAACTGCCTCTGGCTCTGTAGCACAAATGTCTGGTTTTCAAAAGTTCTGAATTAAAATTTTCCACCAAACTTCAGTCACAAGTTACATTTCTAACACTAGCTTAATGATAACTAAGTTATTTTACTAAATTCTTTGTTGTATCTAAAATTAATTGACAGAAACACATTTTAAACAGAAATATGGTAACAAAAGAGTTAAACATGCTTTATCTCCATATTTTTCAGCAATTTCTTTTTTATCAGACAGGGTAAGAGCCTTCCAAAACTACAAAAGAGTTACGGGGACAGAAGGCGGAAAGAGGGAAGGATAATATTAGTCAGTCTTCCTTCAATATAAACATCTTGACCTTTCTATGTGACCAACAAAAACACAGATAGTTGTTTAAAACACTGATAGGTGTCTCATTTTACATACTTGATTTGTTTATCTTTTAGCATTTTAACCGTCCATATCTGGTTCAAATATTCTACCTGTTTTATATGTGATTTATAAACAATCACATCTTCCAAATTTCCAAGCCATGACATAACACAATTAATTTAAAACCATAACTATTTAATGTCCATTCTCTATGTCATGAGTTGGACGGTTTGATAGGGGCTGACCAGCTGGAGAGTTGTCTGAACTCCATTTGTCTGATTTGGCATGGCTTCTATGGCTGGATGCCAACCACTTTACAGAATGTACTTGGTGCTTTTACCTGGCATTTGTCAGAGTAGTCTGAACACTAAAGGGCAAAATGCCAGGTTATCCTGTTCCTTTTTCCAATGTAAAAAGCACCCACTACACTCTCAGAGTGGTTGGCGTTAGGAAGGGCATCCAGCTGTAGAAACACTGCAAGGTCAGATTGGAGCCTGGTGCAGCCTTCTGGCTCACCAGGCCTCAGTCAAGCCATCCAACCCATGCCAGCATGGAAAGTGGATGTTAAACGATGATGATGATGAATGTGTCTCTTTCTTTCTTTCTTTCTTTAACCTTTTTGATACCAACCTGCCTCAAATCACCCTTGGCTCAATGATGCAAATTTACGTGTTTTAATGTGATCTAAATTAAAATCTTCCATCAAAATTTCATGTTAATTTTATGTACCAAACATCAGTTTAATAATGACAAAGTTATTGTTATACTTGGGGATGGCCATATTTTGCCAATTAAACACGTTGCACTTCAGCTTGACTATAATGATGAAGTTATTTCATTAAATTCATTATTTTCAAAAGTTAATTAAAACAATGTCAGTGTTTTTTCAATACAAATATGGTAACAAAAAGGGTTAATGCAGCAAGGTGTAATATTTGAAGGCTATCTAGCTACTATTTATAGCAAACCAAGTGACTGTTCAGAGTATCCATGGGTAACCTGCAGCCAATGAGACTTTCCGAATGGCACACCTATTGAAAAATTACCTTGAATTGTTTAGGTAGTGCAGTCCACCTGATGAGGAGCCAAGCCTCATGTGACCTGCTTTTCAAAAAAGGTTGCCCATGCTTGATGTAGAGGCACCCTCAATGGTTCAAAGCACTTGAGTAGTTGTTGTTTAACCCCAGGCCAATTCTGAAGGAGCACATCCGTGCTCAAATATTTCAGCCATACTTTATCATCTTTCTCCTACATGCAAGTGACCCAAGACAACATTATTCAACAAGTTCTCTCTTAAGGATGACAAAAAATGTTTAAAAGGAAATATGACTGCTATTTCAAGCAAATCAAGTACCCATATAGTTTTCTCCCCCATTGGTTGTTGCTTGACTCCAAGTCAACCCTGACACTAGGTATGTCTTACTGTGACCACTCAATCTTATTGTTAGAATAATTACCCAATGTAGCCTTCCTTTTTTTAAGCCATTAGGGAAGTAGTTCTCATCTGGGGTTCCTCTGGCCTGGGGAGTGGGGGTGGTCATATATATAAGATTTTGTTGTTAAAATTCATCGGCAATACAAAAAAATATTAAAATTTTTTTTTATACCATTCTTAATAATATTTAATTACAAAAATACAATAAAATTACTTTTTATATACAGTAGAGTGAAATAGGGATCAAAAGGGTCCACAGGAGCAAAAAAATGGTTGAGAACCCCTGCATCAGTGTGTAATTTGAGGGAGATTTGATTACTATTTCCAGCAAGTCTGGAATCATGTTGAAGCTTTTCCATTGATTTGTTAGAGTTTAAACGATTTTGTCAATTAGCTAACTGCATTAGTCCTAGTTTGTATTAGTGACAATAGTCACAACAGTGGCAATAGCAACACAATTGCTTTAGTCAAGTGCAACAGTCTTAATCACATGCAACTGCTTCAGTCACGCACACAGCTACATCAGTCACATTTCCAGCTGCATCAGTAACACACAGCTGTCCTAGTCACGTGCAGTAACATTAATCACATTCATAGCTGCTTCAGTCACATGCAACTGCATTAATCACATTCATAGCTGCATCAGTCACATGCAGCTGCATTATCTGCCACTTTATATTAGTCACAGTTGTACTAGGGTCAATCTGCATTAACCATTGTCCATCATATCAGTCACAAAATTGTATTTATTAACAATCTAGAAAATCTTGCATGAAGATTTGTTTATAAATAGCCTTTCTTGTATCATTACTAAACGTGTTTGACTTCTGAAAATATTAATCACATAACGCAACACACTCCTCCTTTTTTCACCCATTCAAAGAAATATTCTTGGAATATTATTTGCGCAACTCTGTCTCTTTCCTTTCCCTCCCTTTCTCTCCATGTTATTCCCCTCTGTTTCTCTACTCCCTCTGACTCTTCCTCTCTCCTTCCACTACCATATGACCAGTTACAATCTAAGGCGGTGCCCTCCTTTTTCATGTTGCCTTCAACTGGATTGGTAACACTTCTCTGTGTTCCTTGCTCTGCCTTTCCCTTGCTTTTAGTCCTTTAGGACATTTTTCATTTCACCTTTGCGTTATACAACACTTGTCTGTGCTAGCCCATGGCTTTTTTTGTTCTGACCTCCAGTGTTTGTTTTCTGTTCTTTTGTGTATTTAGTATATGTTTTACAACTTGACCATCTGTGTCTTTTATCTGTTTGTTTATTACTATACGTGTTTGACTTCTAAATATATATATATATATAAGCCATTATTGGACAGTTCAATGATGGCTTAATAGGTCCAAATTTCAAAGTACCTGTCAATGCTATTCTTGTTAAAGAATATTAAATTTGCACCCAACCAAATGTTTTGAGTAATCCTTCAATTTAATGTAAAATCATTTTTATTATAACATAAGAACATTCATATATATGGCAGTTCCCTAGCATGGCTACAGCCTCAAGGCTGAAACATAAAAGAATATATATATATATATATATATATATATATATATATATATATATATATATATATATATATAAACCATCATCATCATCTTAACACCCACTTTTTCACTGCTTGCATGGATCAGATGATCTATGCGACCATTGATAAACTTTGCTGAAGCAGAATTTTCTATAGCTAGATGCTCTTTCTGTTGCCAACCCATGCCCGTTTTTAAGTGAGGAATTTATTCCCAGCCAGTCTATCAAACAGTGAACTCTCTGGACATGGCTTCGTAGAAGACTGCAAGTGAATGCCAGCTGTTTGTATGAATGGTGGAATCAACAATCAATAAGCAAATGCCAAGACCTATCAAGAAGGCTGGATATGCTTTCACGGAAGACTGCAAACAAGTGACACTGTTTTGTATAAATGGTGACGCTTCGTTTACAATTGGTGTGCAGATGTCAAGACAAGAGAATACATATTTAGTTGCATACACATACATCTTTTTATCTTTTACTGGTTTCAGTGAACTTGTCAAATGAATCAACCTCAGTACTTGATTTTTATTTATTCATTTTTTTTAAAGTCTGGTACTTATTCTATCAGTCTCTTTTGCTGGACTGCTAAGTTACAAGGACATAAACACACCAACACCAGTTGTCAAGCAGTGGTGGGGGATAAGCACAGACATAAAGACGCACATACTAAAGGCTTCTGAAGTTTCCTTACTAAATTTTACCCAATGTATTGATGAACCAGAGGAAACCAGCCAAAGGGGTCCTTACAATGAGACTGCACCCCCAAACCAAATGCTGCCAAGGTAAACTTGTTTCCCACACAGCCATACCTGCAGGGGCCTCTGAGAAATGTTTGAAAGATACTGTTCTATACATATACTGTGAAATGTCAATGAGGGAACCTGTACATGGTTGTTTAACGAGCTAGAAATAATTGCTAAATCTCTCTCAAATCACACCTATCCTCTCTGTCATGTGCCATGCTTAAAAGATGTCAGCAATCAGAGACTCCTATGCCTTTCTGTCACACACACAACTGGCACCTTACTGAGCTGGTCTTTCTGAAACCAGATGGTAAGGTCATTGGGTGTTTTCTTTCTCGATTACCATCTTGATTGATCAAGTGCTCAAACTTTACTTTTCTCATATACACCACACCCTAATCTAGTTAAAAAAAAAATCAAGGACATGATGGATGATGTCTTCCAAAGTATTATATTCCTGAAAAAATAAAAGACAGGATGGTTGTGGCCAGAATTCTTTTGATTGTAAGCCTGCTTGATTAGGACAGACCACAAGCTAAATGCAAGAGCTGAAAGTTTCTCAGCTGATGGCGAAATAAGAGTCTTTGTTTGGACATGTTCTGAGAGGACCAAATACACTGACCAGTGGCTGTAATTCTTAGTCACAAAAATAAACTAGAGGTGCAGGCATGGCTGCATGGTTAAGAGACTTGCTTCCTAACCATGTGGACTTGGGTTCAGTCCTATTGCATGGCACCTTAGGCAAGTGCCTTCTACTTATAGCCCCAGGATAACCAAAGCCTTGTGAATGGATTTGGTAGACTGAAACTGACAGAAACCTATTGTATGTACATATGTATGCTCATAATTAATAAAGTATGTCTTTTTAGGACAAAATGTATTAGGTATCACCAGTTAAGTGCTCAAATTTGAACAATGCCTGAAGATCTGGAAGAGATGTTTAAAGGGCAGAGTAAACTAAAAGAGCAGTTACTCTATTTGTTAACATTTACAATTACCATGAAAATATCATACAGGATTACTACTAAGAAAATCTCTCAAAACCTTGTCGGGTTACTATATGGAAATTTATACAGAGTTCCTATGACTCATATCTATACAACTATGGATTAACTAATTCGGTATTGCAACAGTCTTACGCAATCGGCAGAAGATTGGTGAGGTGAAAAAGCTCGATGAAAATCAAAAAGTAAGGCATTTTGAAGTGTGCTCGATGCTCTTTCTGTGAAACACCAATGATCCTTTTCTTGACCGAATTGTCACTTGTGAGGAAAAGTGGATCCTTTATGAAACGATCAGGTCAATGGCTTGATCGTGATTAGTCCCCCAAACATTTCCCAAAGTCAAAGTTGTATCAGCCAAAGATTATGGTAACTATCTATCTGGTAGTCTGCAATTTGTGTTGTCCATTACAGCTTTCTGAAAGCCAATCAGAGCATTACAGCAGAGATTTACTGCAATCAACTCGCTAAAATGCATGCTCACTTGCAAAACCCAATTCTGCTCCATGATAATGCAAAGCCATGTTGCAAGAATCACGCTGCAGGAACTCACAGACTTGGGATACGAGACTTCACCACATCCTCCATTGTCTCCTCATCTTTCACCCACTGACTACCATTTTTTAAAGCATTTAAACACATTTTTAGGTGATAAAACTTTCAGGGTCCAAACCAGAGGTCTCAAAGATTTCTTAGCATCAAAGCCAGTAAGTTTTTATCAATGAGGCATAAATAATCTCGTTGATTGATGGAAGAGATGCATAGATGTTCACGGCTCATACTTTGACTAATCAAAACATTTCTATTGCAAATTTTTCCAGAATAAAATTGTTTCTGAAATGAGCTATTATTTTCTGAACAACCTAATATATTCCTATTATAATCACTTATGTGATTATACAATTTTCCATGTTAATATACTTCTTGTCGTGACTATTCCAAATATACTTACTCTATTCTCTCTTATATTCTAATATGCACATACGTATGTGTGTGTATGCATGTGTATATGTGTGTTCCCTTGTTTTGACAACAGGTAATGGTTGTAAGCAATAGTTCATTTCCAGTCTTCTATAAAAGCCATGTCTGGCCAGGATGAAATATTACTTTGCTTGGAAACAAAGGAGAGTTGGTGACAGAAAGAATAACTGGCTGTAGATAATCTGCCTCAACAAATTTCACCTAACTCTTTTAAATATATATATATATATATATGTAAAATGGTGATTGCATCACCTTCTCTATCATGGGACAGTACATTACACACACACAACAAACTGCTACATAGTTACGGTTTAGCAAATCCACTAACAAGGCATTCATCAGCCCAGGGCTACAGTAGAAGACACTTGCTTAGCCTAAGATGCAGTGAAGGAGACTGGACCCTGAAGGAGACTGGACCCAAAACCATGTGGTTGCAAAGTGAGCTTTTGACCACAGCTATGCTTGCCCCTCTGTATATGCATATTTCTCAGTGACCACACTCGAGATCCCAGCTTATCATAGGTCTTTGCTATCATTTTCTGTATCTCTTCCCCATCCAGTCCTTAGTAACTTTAGCATAATCACCAGGACATCATAACGAAAAAATATTCTGCATCAAGCACAATAAAATATTTAAAAAAAGACCCAAAAACATTCTTGTTTCTTGGACAGTTGTGATTCAGAATGAAACAAGATTTCTTGCTCCATTCTGAATCACAACTGTCCAACAACTGGAAATGTGAAACTGATTAGCAGATTTTTTGTGATATTTTTACAATGTTTTTGCAGCTTTAATAATAAAGTATATTACTCTACTTCCAGTATTCGAGTACTATTTTCCCCCACCTTGTTTCACATTTATGTACTTACTCTGGTATGTATGTGTATGTATATATATATATATATATATATAGATAGATAGATTAGTTACAGGAATCATTAGAATCTAAGCACATCAACACACAAGACACTAGGACTGGCTACATACCACATATTGAGTTCACACCGAGGTAAAAAAACAACCATGAGATGAGGTGTGTTAGTAGAATACTGTATATATATATATATATATATATATAATATATATATATATATACACATACATACACACATATTTATATACATAGGTACCAAATGCAATATAAACTGTAGATCCGACTCAGGTTTGGCATAGGTATAAAAAGAACACAAATGGGGATTTAAAATATACAACTGTTCCAGTGGAATTTTATTGATGTATTCACCATGTTGATTGTTGGATAGGTCGTCACCAAGGTGGTTTTACCTCACCTGTTTGATATCTGTTTAAAATTCTACCTGAAGATGGTGGATTTATGCTATGATGTAATCTATGAATACATCAATAAAATTCTACTGAAACAGCTGTAGTAAATTTTAAAAACAATTTGTGTTCTTTATATATATATATACACACACATGTATTTGCTGGGTCTGTTATTGATGTCAATACAATATTGTTACTTCTTTTGAGGGTTAACATTATTCCTTTTACTATATTAGACTGGGATTGTTGAAAAGACAGAAAAAGGCACAAAACCCCCACTTAAAATACATATCATTACATATATATATATATATGCGTACGTGTGTGTGTGTATGTATGTATTTTGTACAAACTGTTATGTGTCTACCAACGAGATAAAAGACAATTTACGAATAAGTTTCTTGTTGCTCTGTTTAGCCTCAGGTCAGAACTGATCCAAAAACTAAACGAGATGGTCAAATTTATTTATTATATATCAGTATTCGATTAAAATAATGGCAATAGAAATATAGATCCGAGTATTACTGTTGAAATTCGGCAAATAAAACAGAAGCACAAATGGACACGAGAGGAATACGTTTCAAATGCTAAATGCGTATTTATAATTTTTTTTTTAAAGAAGACCAACAATAAAGCCATTCAAAGTCGTTTAGTAAAAATAACTTCAAAGGTGCCCCTAGAATTTACTATAGCAAGATAACGAGGGAACCTCTCGATGTGGTGATAGTAATTCATCCTTCTAAGGAATAAATGCCAAACCTCCTTCTAATAATACTGTTACCACTTTTGAAAACCGGTAGGACATATTGCGTAGCGCAGACCTAGAGAAACTGTGAATAAAGGAAGAATTAGGGATGGTCACAGTTAGAGTGTCTGCGCCTATGGGAGCAACTATAGGGACCAAGCATCAGCGAACCGGCAACGGAGCCTTCAAGTGGTCATCCTTTCACCTGCTAGAAATAATAATCAAATCTTTCAAATTATATCACATCGCAGTATAGATTTTAAAAATCGGGGGTGGGGTTGGGATATTGGATAACGTAGTCCTAAGGTACCATCATGTCTGAATGAAATAAAGACGGGATGGTCACAGTTGGAACACATTTGATCACATGTTTATTCAGTCAGTTGTTTGTTAAACGATAGTATAACATCTAACTGAATCGTTGTTACATACTAATTGTAGTTAATTAACTGTGTGGGATGATCGTGTAAAAGCTTCGAAGAACAGCTGAAACAAAAGACGAAGCAAGAACCAAGGTGATGAATGACTGTGTAAAGGAAATATGTATTTGTACTAACAACAGGTTAGGGTCAGATCATAAAGAAATAAAACATCGTGACACACATAGACACAGAAATACGAAGTAGCAGGCAGACATGTAAAAAAAAAAAAAATTTTTTAAAGATTCGAAAAATAAATGACTTACCGACAGAATAGTATAAAATCCTGGACTGGTCTCCCATTGTTTTAACTGGTGCACAGCAGGTTTGAGAACATCAGCATTCTGGCTGCAAGCATTTGTTAATGTGTGCAACACGATGGGGCCTGCACTTGCCAAGTCCATTTTGACTACGGTTCCACTCATTCAGGGTGTATAGCATAAAAAACAGAACGGCCTCAGTTCTTTTACTCTCACCAACATGATCTTTGCAAACATATACGAAACAGGTAGATTTTCATATTAATTAATAATAATAATAATTATTATTATTATTACTATTATTATTGTGGAGGTTCTTTCAATTAAAGTTCTAATAAAATCTCTTAATACACTACAAAATACATTTAATGTTTTACGTGTTCAGGGAGGAAATATTCTTTGGCTAACAAGTTAAAAATAAGTCGTATAAACATATATTATATGTAGGCATATATTATTATATCTCTCTATATATATACAACATGGGATTTTACCATTAATGTAAGCAAGATAAACGAAAGCAAATATTTTTGCTTCGAGAGATTGGTTTAAGAGATTCTTTGACTGAGTGAGAACTTGTGACACTCACACCATTACTTTATATATATATATACATATACACACACATATAAATAACTATATACACATATATAACGGTAAAATAATGGAGTCTCTTGTATGAAGGAAAAATGCGAACGTTTTTAAGAGCGTTAAGTGATTACAACCCACCACAAAAATATAGAGAGAAGGTATATTCAGTCTGTGTGTATGTTTATGTGTCTAAGGATGAACTTGTTAAATGATTGCAAGTATTTCGTTCACATGTTAGCAGTGAACGAAGGTGGACTTGTTTATGGTAATGTTTGAGGCCTCATCTATATTAACTTTCATCCAGGCAACGTTAGTATTGAGGGTGGATGGTCGCTACGTTTTGTTTTCCCCACTCAATCCGGACAATGTAGACACTGACAACAGATACGACACGAAATTAAACATGTACTGCCATGAAATGGTAATAGAATTATTTTCACAGACAAACTTTCTTTCCATTTCCCCCGCCATTCATTTTTTTTTTGTTTTTGTTCTTCCTTTTTTTTAAAGTCTACTTTAAAAAAAAATATAAACAAGCTTATTTCTACCTGTTGGCTTTTTTCCCTTTTTTTTTCTCTCTTTTTCTTGTTAACTTATATTTTTAACAAAGCATCTTCTTGTTAACTTTTGCGCTGGATTTGATCCGAATTTGAAACCACATCAGAGGAACACATGGGGGCAAGATTTAATACTACTTCCGCTCATAAATATCTTTCATGACATCAACCGCGTGCAGAGAAATAGTTTAACAACTATTTCACAGATCCCTATCCGAATCAAATTTTATTTTTTTCCTGAAATATATTAAAACCCACTTTTTATTTTCAACAAATAAACTTAGTATTTTCTATTAAATATTACATTGTGAAAATTAAAGATAATAAAGTATAAGGTTTGAAATTTTAAACCAATATTGAGATCTTTTTATCTTTTGCTTGTTTTAATCATTCGACTGCGGCCATGTTGGAGCACTGCCTAGAAGGGCTTTAGTTGAAGGGCTCTAAGAAATAAATACTGGTATTTATTTCTTAGAGCCTGGTATTTATTCTAACGGTCTCTTTTGCCGAAGCGCTAAGTTATGAGGATGTAAACAAACCACTACTTCCCGTCAAGTGGTGGTGGGAGACAAATACAAACACAAAAACACAATACAGGTATCGAACTTCTTACCCAGCAACCTTGGGGCTGGAGGTGGTCCGGATTTCTGGATTTTCCGGATTTCTGGACATAGGCTAAATATATACCAAAAATATAAAATAAACAACGAAAAGTAAAGAACAAAATTGTATAAAATATACAAATTAATATACAAATTAATACATTTCTAAAGCAGGGTCTGTTTGATCGTTATGAAGCCACTTAAAATTCTTAAAACCAAAACAAAGCAGCCGGAGAAATTCAAAGCTAGCCAGTTTCAAAAAGGGTGGTGAGCTGGTAGAATCATTAGCATGTCGGGAGAAATGCTTAGTGGTATTTTGTCTGCCGTTACGTTCTGAGTTCAAATTCTGCCGAGGTTGACTTTGCCTTTCATCCTTCCAGGGTCAGTTAAATAAGTACCAGTTATGCACTGGGGTTGATGTAATCAACTTAATCCCTTTGTCTGTCCTTGTTTGTCCCCTCTATATCTAGCCCCCTGTGGGCAATAAAGAAATAAATATTTTGTTTAGTCAAAGGGTGTCGAGCTGGTAGAATCTTTAGCACTCTGGGAAAAATCCTTAACAGTATTTCATCCATCTTTACATTCTAAGTCCAAATTCCACAGAGCTTGAAATTTGCCTTTCATCCTTTTGGGGTTGATAAAATAAAGTATAGTAGAGCACTAGGGGTTAGGGGCCAAAATTTGAAACCAATCTTTTGTTTAGATAGAGAATTCACACGAGTTTCTGTTTTTAAATAAACTAATTTGATACTGGCTGATACCAGTGTCGCATAACCAGCCCATTTGAAAGTACCCTTGAATCGTTGGGAAATACGCTGCACTTGAGAAGACCTACTGAGTCAAGTAAAATCAAAAACGAAATCAAAATGGAAATTGTAGTTGTGGCCAGTGCCAGTGCTACCTGACTGGCGCCCATATTGGTGGCACATAATAAACACCATTCAAGAATGAGTCGATGCCAGAGCCGCCTGACTGGGTCCCCATGCTGGTGGCATGTAAAAAGCATCATCTGAATGTGGTCAATGCCAGTGCCCCCCGACTGGCTCCTGTATCAGTGGTACATAAAAAGCACCATCCGAACGTGGTTGATGCCAGTTCTACCTGACTGGCTCCCATGCTGGTGGCACGTAAAAAGCACCCACTACACTCTCAGAGTGGTTGGCATTAGGAAGGACATCCAGCTGTAGAAACTTTGCCTGATCAAATTGGAGCCTGGTGCAGCTTACTGGCTTGCCAGTCCAACCCATGCCAGCATGGAAAATGGACGTTAAATGATGATGATGATGATGATAATTTGGGATGCCAAAATATGTAGCGAATAACTGTCAAAAGGGAGATTTTCTTGTTTTTCAAATTAAAAATTACACTCAACAGAGAATATTATTTGCAAGATTTTGCATTGAAACCTACTGTTTCTATATTTCAGGGTTCCTTCGTTAACAATATCTCATTACTTTCAGCTAAGCAACTGATATGATGAGAGCTGCTAATTTGAGACTGGTGGTTTTGTTGCTGGGGTGTTTACACAAAGAAACAATCTCCCCACACACCATCACAGACATACACCATTTTCTGCAGCAAATTCAAAACAAAAGTATTTCACAAATAAATTTTAACCTAATTAATCCTTTGTTTTTTTTTTTTTTTTTTTTACATCCATTGCCCTGTTTTGGTCACTCCATTATTGCCCCATTTTTCTTCAATGACACCCCTGGATCTTTCCACCATCCTGACAGGGGTGGTACCGCCCACTTTGGGAACCACTGGGATAGAGTGTAGTGGATGGGTGGGTGAGAGGGATGGTAGCTGCCTAATGCATTCTCCTATATTTAGGTCAGCTTATGGACAAATAGGAAAAATGATGAGGATGGTGCAGTCAACATGGGTGGTGGGGAGATGAGAATTGGAGCACTATCAATAATAAAGAAACAAGGACTGAGCAATCTGTAGGTGGAAGAGGATATCAAGGATGTCAGATGAGGGGACAGCAAATGTAGGCCTGGAAGGGTCCAAGTAGTGCAGCTTCTAAACACATACACTTGAGTAAGAATATGTGTTGCTGTGGGCGGATGATTCTTCTCCAGCATTTCATTGTTCCTTTCTGTGTGATCCTTTCTCATCCCTTCGATGAGGTACAGCATCTTCAAATCAACATTCACTACTTCATTCTTTGTATTCCTTGGTCTTCTTTGTCTGTGGGTTTTATGAACTTGGGAGTTACCAGCACTTCCTTATGCAGCAGTCATTCTCTCTTGTAACATGGGGAAGGCACGTGGCTTAATGGTTAGGGTATTTGGCTCACAATCATAATGTTGTGAGTTCAATTACTGGTGGCATGTTGTGTCCTTCAACAAGATGCTTTATTTCCCGTTTCTCCAATCCACTCAGCTAGCAGAAATGAGTTGCACCTGTAAATCAAAGGACCAACCTTGTTACATTCTTTGTCATGTTGAATCTCTCTGAGAACTATGTTAAGGGTACGCATATCTGTGGAGTGCTCAGCCATTTGCATGTTAACATCATGAGCAGGCTGTTCCATTGTCATAACCAATGGAGTGCCACAACATCTGATTCCTCTCATACCATGTATTTCCATCAATTCATTTGTATGCTGGTATTCATGCTTACTAACATTGTTCATCCATTGGAGCCAGTGCTGGATTAATCATTAAGAAAAATAAGTATGTGCTTAGGGCATCAAGGGAAGGAGGGAGCACCACAGAAATGGTAAATGGTTTACAGCACAAAAGAAATCACTTTAAACTTGCTAAAATGATATTCAGGATGCCTTTATCTCTTCCTTTGCATTTCTTTCAAAGGCACTGACTGACATCGGAAGCGGAAACAGCCGTAAGAATTGTTATGTCACATAAATGTTATGTTATGTCATGTTTTGTATTAAATAAATAAGTGATAATAAGCTACAGATGTGGTCCAATTGATTTGTTGATCTAAGGTTTTCTCCATTTTCTAATTATTTAAATTTGATTTCTGATAAACTTTTGTTTATTCTGTTGTTACCTGTACTCTACGAGCATAGTGTGTCTGCATACCCATTCCCACAGATAACACAGATAACTGATACCAATAGTAAATATGGATATTTTATCTCTTAGTTGGTAACTGTGACTGCTAATTCTGCTTACCTATATGTGTGTGTGTGTGTGTGTGTGTGTGTGTGTGTGTGTGTGTGTACAATTATAAATAAGGGCAAAAGAAAAAGTTTTCTTTGCTAATATGCTGAAAAATAGACACTAAATCATCTAATCACATAAAATATTTTTATGTGTGTAATAATAATAGTGAAAATATTTTATGTGGTTAGACGATTTAGCATCTGTTTTTCAGCATATTGGGAA
>NC_068992.1:64265933-64268142 GCF_001194135.2 Octopus bimaculoides
ATATATATATATATATATATATAGATAGATAGATAGATAGATAGATAGATAGATAGATAGATAGATAGATAGGATAAATAAATAGATAGATAGATATTTCAGTGGGCATGTCAGATGACAGCTCGGTATCTTGCATGGTGTACATGGGGGCCATGGAATTGGTTCCTGCAACAAAGATGGAACAAGGCTACTGGAATTCTGTGATGTAAATAACATATTGATCTGCAACACCAACTTCAGGAAGCCAGCCAGCCACCTGATAACCTACCAATCAGGTGACAGATCGATTACATTCTCACCAGACAGTGGGATACATAGTTGCTCTTAAATACAAAGACCCACTCTGGTGAGGAATGTACCCCACTCCACCCCAGCATTGATTAGTCGTTAGTGACTTTAGACTCCAGGCCAGAAGGATGCCAAGAAGCACACCAATGTGGAAAAGAAGGATTTGGAAGATTAAGGACCCTTCATATCGTCAGAGATTTAGGGACATCCTGATTAAGGAATTTGATGAGAGGGAGAATGAGCTACAGACTTGTGGTGTAGAGAGCAACTGGGAATTACAGCAGAACAGCTTGCTGAGTGCCACAGACCAAATCTGCGACTGGTACCAAGTCCCATCCTGACCTAGGGTGACGTGGTGGTGGAATGATGCAGTAGACAGGGCCATTAGAGCAAAGAAAGAGGCCAGGAAGGCTTGGAAGAGTGGAGGTAGCAGGGAACTGTATCAGATAGCCAGAAGGGAAGCTTGGAGACAGGTATATCTAGCCAAGTGAGAAGCAGAAAAGAAGTTTGCATATGTTCAGCGGCATGAGGACCAAAGACTTGAAGTGTTTCAGATTGAAAGACTGTGTGAGAGAAAATTGTGATGTCATAGGAGAGAAATGTATCCACATGGATGATGGCACACTTGCACTTGATGATTCTGCAAAGAAAGAGACTTGGAAAAGCCATTATAAAAGACTGCTGAGTGTGGTGAATGAATGGGAAGAGGAAAGTCTGTCAAATGTTGACCCAATTGAGAGACCAGCTATTCGAATCAACAGTACCTTGGTAGATAAAACAAAATGTGGAGACTTTTAGATGATGAAATTCTATGTATAAATACATAGATGTTTATATTAATAGGTCCAACTTACACAGAGCACAAACGACAGAAAATTAAAGGGGTAGAAGAAAAGTATTATAAGTCCAACAGTTGTTTCTGGGGGCTTGGAGATCCATAACAATGTTGGTAGATGTGACTCATCACAGTATGCAGTTGTATGGATGGTAATTAAGATTGGATGAGACAAGCCTCCATCATCAGGGTAGAGATCTTACATTTCAAATCTAAAAGCTGAGAAGTTCAAAGATGGATTGATTAAATGTGGAGAGCTAGCTGTATTGGAGAGAGGGGAGTAGCAGGGTCGGTGTGGTCATGGGGAGTATTAAGAGAGGGAATGGTGAGAGGAGAAAAGATAGTTCAGGAAGAGTGAAGGGTTAATAATGAAGGTACTAAGGAATGTAGTAGTAGAAGTGGAGAGATGGGAGATGAATAGGAGGGCAGGATAGATAGTATTTGAATGGTAGTTTGTTGTTCTGAATTTGTCAAAGTTTTGGGATGATAGCTATAGAATTATTGGAAGTTGAGATTGTGAGAAAAGGAATGGTAATTATTTGAGGGAAGTAAAGTTTCTAGTTCAGTGGCAGAGGGAGATTACTAAGGTATGTAGAATGGTATGAGAGAAGACAGAGGGAGGTGAACAGAGTGGAGGATGAGTTGGTAGTCAAGATAGCAGTGATTAGAAGAATAATGCATGTGGGTTGGTACTGGAAGGGGAGTACTGAGATATGCAGAGGTGTATGAATTTGAATAGAGGGAGGTGAATAGAGAGGGAGGGAGAGATTGACAGGTTAGTATCTAAGTGAGTGGGGTTAGGGTTAGGGTCTTTTGGTTGAAGAGAAGTGAGAGAAGGGAAAGAATCCCACTTGTGAAGATACATACACACACACATGCATATATGTATATATATATATATATGTGTGTGTGTATGTGTGCGTGTGTGCGTATATATATATATATATGTATATGTATATATACTGGAGTAAGCACATAAAGGTGGAAAAAAGAGTACTCAAATACCAGAGGTAAAGTAATATGCTTTATTTAAAAGCAGCAG
This sequence comes from Octopus bimaculoides, assembly GCF_001194135.2. Lineage (NCBI taxonomy): Eukaryota > Metazoa > Mollusca > Cephalopoda > Octopoda > Octopodidae > Octopus > Octopus bimaculoides. The sequence goes on from NC_068992.1 coordinate 64,268,099, forward strand.
AAATATAACAAAAGTTGTCACTCAGAGTTTCATGTTTGCCTTCA
>NC_068992.1:64268517-64270268 GCF_001194135.2 Octopus bimaculoides
ATATATAGCCATGTATCTGTGTGTGTGCGTGTGTGTGTGTGTGTGTGTAAAACTTACTGCTAATAAAAGTCAGGGTGCGTTGTGTTATTTAATAAATGAAAAGAATGTATTGTAAATAAACAAACGACAGGTAAAAAAACGTACAATGTATACTGAGTGTACAACTGGACAGGAGACAGACACAGAAGGTCCCTAATTCTTTATCAGTTATCAGCCAGATGGTATTACTTAGTTTCACTACATTTATTCACTTCCGTATGTCCTTTCTGTATTGTTTTGTTTGCTCTCGGCCGTATATTCTCTGCAACTTTCATGGGCACCACCAGCATGGTAAGTTCTCAGTCTTATCATTAATGGTGTGGAACTGAGTAATACCTTCTGGTTGATAACTAATGAAGAATTAGGAACTTTCTGTGTCCGTCTCCCATCCGGTTGTACACTCAGTATATGTTAAATGTTTTCTTACCTGCCATTTGTTTATTTACAAGGTATTTTTTTTTACCTGTTGTTTGTTTATTTACAATACATTTTTCATTTATTCATCATCATCATCGTCGGCGTCGTTTAACGTCTGGCATGGGTTGGACATTTTGACTGAGGACTGGCAAGCCAGGAGGCTGCACCAGGCTCCAATATAATTTGGCAAAGTTTCTACAGCTGCATGCCCTTCCTAATGACAACCACTCTGAGAGTGTAGTGGGTGCTTTTTACATGCCACTAGCACAGGCTCAAATGGTGCTTTTTACGTGTCACCTGCACGGGTGCCAGTCAGGCAGCACTCGCATTGGTCATGCTCGGGAATTATATATATATATATATATATATATATATATATATACATGCACATGCATACACGATAATAACTATATAATAATATATCATAATAATAATAATATGTATACTCCAATTTAGAGCAACATTTATATATAAACAATTGACTGAAAAATGATGAGCTAACCAAGGCCAGAATCGAACCCACAAATAACTTTCAAAGCCTTCTGGTTTGTTTAGTAATATATACATACATACATACATAATGTATGTGTATATACATACACACATTTATATACACAGATACATGGGTATATATACATATATATACACACACACACGCACACACACACACACACATAGATATATATATGAATATACACACACACACACACACACACACACACACACACACACAAATATACATATATATATATCCATGTATCTGTGTATATAAATGTGTGTATGTATATACACACACACATCATGTATGTATTTATGTGCATGTATTTGTAACGTGTGAATTTGCTGACGGATTTCTTTTTCTGAAAATCTTACCTTATCTTGATTGCCACTTAGGCATTTCCTCAGAAAACCGGTTATTATTGGTATAAATGTGAATTTACAATTTGAATATGGAAGCTGGAAGTTTCAAAGCATTTGTCCATAGTTATCCTCTTTCTGCTTGATTTTCAAAGAGATATTCACATCAGCAGGGCAGCCAACCTCTATACATACATTTTTTCTCTCCTCCTAAACAACAATATGTTATGTTTACACCTGAGCTTGTGATGGTATTGTTCCACCAAAATTCCTTGTGTATATACATATATGTGTATACATCACACACACACACACGTACATTCATGATATGTGTGTATACGTATATACTACATCGTATGTACAGAGGGGGCTAGTGAGAGGGAAAGGGAGAGAGAGGAGGCGAGAGAGGAGGAGAGGGGAGAGAGAGAGGAGGCGAG
>NC_068992.1:64270278-64276649 GCF_001194135.2 Octopus bimaculoides
CGAGAGAGGAGGAGAGGGGAGAGAGAGAGGAGGCGAGAGAGGGGAGAGAGAGAGAGAGACAGATGATTACTAAAGAGGTAGATTAGATTTAGATTTTAAAAATGCAGATTGCCTGGCTTGTGAAAGTGTATCATACAATTACAACGCACTGCCCTGTCCAAGAATCGAATCCATGACATTATGAGGTAAAGTCGAAAATTCTGCTCTTGATTACGCTTACCACTTAGGCAAATATTTTCATTCAATGAGATTAATTCAAAAAACGAAGAGATATTGGGATTGAAAAAAAAAAAAGCAGCATCTTTGAAGAAAAATCAAAGGGAGGTAATTCTAATATGTACCCATTAGAGTTACCTCCACTGTGGACGTTAGCTTAAGCAAGTTACATTTATGTAACTATTTGATCTGTTAGAAATATCGGCCGAGACTCACTCATTTTACACACTTGATTTTAAAAAAACGAAGGGCACATTGAATAATGCTGTCCAAGAAATACAGGCCTACTCTATTTACATCAATAATTGGTTCCAGGACATATCGATTTAACTCGAAAAAGGCGCAATACGAAAGACGTTTAAAAAAATTTATTAGCTTATATCTATCTTTAAATTTTAAAAAATGGTTTTAGACGTATTTTGAAGTGTATTTTATTTGATTTTCCTCTTCATTATTGGTTTTTAGGATCTGTTCAATTTGGCTCACAGATTCTTGAATTATTAATATTTTTTTTTAACTAGCTCCCTTCTCATCACCCCCGAACAACCTTTACATTAAGAATTCCAGCTTTGATCAACCCATCTTTCTTGCAAGAACAGTAGAGGTATACCTCAACATACCTCGTTTCAAGTTACGTCTTTTCCGACCCTACATCAGTTTTGAAAGAGATTTATCGAAAAAAAAAATCAATAAATAAACCTCGTCTTGAGTCGATTTATTTTTCGACTTTATGTCGGTCTCAACGAACATATTTAAAAGCATAAAAATTAAGAAAAAACCTAAAAACCAGCAACGTACGCTTAAGATTTCTAGTGAAGAAATTTCAACGTGTTTTTTTTTACCTGTTAGAACAAGCTGTTAAATCTACCTATTGCCTTTAAAAATGAAGGACATGTTTCATAATGTAGTCTTGAATGTCTTTTATCTTTTTCTTGTTTTAGTCTTTGGATTGCGGCCATGCTGGGGCGCAGCCTCGAAGGGTTTTAGGCGAAAAAAATTCACCCCGGGACTTAATTTCTTTTAACGCCTGATACTTAGCGGTTCGGCAAAAAGTTAACGATAGAAATATCGTTAACTTTTGCAGAACCGGTAAGTTATGAGCGTAAACAAACCAACACCAGTTATCAAGGTGTCTAGGGGAACACACAAGCACAAGGGCATACATACATAATACATATATACATACATACGTACGTACATACATACATACATACATACATACATACATACATACAAGTGTGCCCTCGACTTTGTTTCCTCATAACTTCCAGAAAAACGGATATTTTTTAATGAAATTTTCTACAGTTACTTTTCAGATTATGCAGATTACGATTACAATTTAATGTAAAAAATTTTTTTAAAAATAAAACAAAACCAAAACGGTGGACACGTACACAAACATACTGACACAAATTCTTCAAAATTTTAATTTTCCTTGTGTAGACATATATGCGATTTATGTCAGTATGTATATATCTTTCTTTTATTACCATAAATTCCGATATAATCGTAATCTAAACCATCTGAAATGATTTTCTTTAAAAAATATCAATTTTTCTGAAAGTAATGAGAAAACAATGTCAAAGTCAGTCGGAGTAGGAAGCATATCTGGGTAGGAATGTCTAGTCCTCCATTCAGTGAGTGTTTTAGCAAATGGAGCACCTGACCAGTGGAATGTGTCCCTTCCACAGAAAGCAGAAGGGTATGCATTCAAGTTTGGTCAGATGTAAACTGGGGTAGAGTACAATGGTTAGGCAGTAATATATGACAGATGCAATATAAGCGTTCTCTGCTTGACCTTTCAGAAACAGCTGTCTCTTGGCCCATTTCTTGGTGAGATGCACCACCCTTGTCATGACCTCATCCTAATTCTTCTCCACCAGGAGATCTGGAACACACTCAAATGGTTCCTCTGGAGTAATGTTACTCAACAGGGAGCAAAAATCAGAGATCAGCGAGTCTCTCCAAGTCAAGCCATTTCTTCTTTGCATGGAGAGGTCACAGCTCTGGTTCTACAGACCAAGAACAAAATGGTTGGAATATATCCAGTGTCTTAGTTGTAATCAGCTTACCCCCCTCCCCTTGTGCCAAAATTTGATGCCAATATTTGTTTTCTAACTAAGGTGGTGAGCTGGTAGAATCATTAGCATGCTGAGTAAAATGCTAAGTGGCATTCCATCTGTCTTTACTTTCTGAGTTCAAATTCTACTGAGGTCAGCTTTGCTTTTCGCCAATGTTTGTTTTCTAACCTGGGGTCCACTACATCAGGAATTTTTGTTGCTCTAAAGGGATATAATCAATAAAATCAATGCCAGTAGTTGATTGCTAATTGTTTCAGCAACCTTGGTGGTATGAAAGGCAAAGTAAATATCTGCTGGATTTGAACTCAAAACAGAAAGCACTCTAAATAGATACCACAGAATATTCTGTTCACCACTCAACTGGTTCTACTATCTGTCATCTCTGGCAATCTTCTTGTGATATTGATTTATAATTCCATCCATTCATTTTCTCCAAAACTCTCCCATGTTATAAGGGTAGAGTTCTTAGGCTCCTCCTCTGCAGGGTCCTATGAGAAGCAATCATCACTAAAAGCAACTATCATTAGCCTTTCCAACTGGATTCCCAATTGTGACCAGCTGAGACTATGGAGAATATCTTACCATTTTGTTCTTGGTCTACTTCTACGTCTCCAGCCAGTTGGCTTGGCTTGAAGAATTTGTCTTATGATTCTTTCCTGTGACATTCTAATCCTGTGTCTGTAGTACTAGAGCTGTGACCACTCAATGTCAAGAAGAGAGGTCACAGGCTTGACCTGGAGAGACTCCTTGACCTCTGAGCTATGCATCCTCTCAAGTAACGTTATTCCAGAGACCTTTTGGAGGGACACTATTTTGGATGCCTGCATATTCTTTCAGTCATTATCCAACATCCATGTCCAAGAGTGAGAATTGTTAGAGCTTTGGAAAAAATACTGAGTATTATTTGATCTGTTTTTTTTACAATCTAAGTTCAAATCCTGCTGAAGTCATCTTTACTGTTCATCCTTCTAGGGTTGATAAAATAAAGTATTAGTCTAAGTACTGGAATGTTGTCTTCTCTCTTTGAGCTGTCATGTCTTTAAGGGTCAGACACAGATAAAAAGACACAAACACACACGCACACACTCACACATGTGTGCACACACACATGCGCACGCATGCACGCACGCACACATACACACATACACACACATTCAGCAGGCTTTTTTCAGTTTCATCATCATCATCATCATCATCTGTCTACCAAATCCACTCACAGTACCATGCAGTGGGACTGAACCTGGAACCATGTCACAACTGCACCTGATACTATATATAAATAGTTTAGAAATATATTACTATACTTCTGCTAAAGTACACTGCTTTGGATGTGATTAATTTCCAAAATAACGAAGAATTTAATAAAATAACTTAGTTATTATTAAGCTGGTATTTAGAACAGAAAATTAATGGGAAATTTTGATGGAAGGTTTTATTTTAAACCACTTCAAAACAGGAAGTTTTTATCATGAAATCTGAGTCAGTTTTGGGTGTATTGGTTTTAAAAGGATTCACATCTTGCACAAGAGAATTTAGAAATTTTAAGGGCAACATACAGTCGATAAAATTGACCCAATAGCTTAACAGAAACTTATTTATTTTATCAACCACATGAACATAAAGGTTAGTTAGATTTGAATTTGGAACATATCTATAACTTCTGCAAAGCATTCTGTCTATCACATTATTGATTGTGTCATTTACTGCACCGCATAATATATTAATATTAAATATAACGGAATAAAACAAAGCCAAAAAATTGGAAAACAATGTATACACAGATATCATGTATTCCCAAGATGTGTGAAAATAAAACAAAGAATTCTTTACCCTTGGGAGAATATTCGTAATATCACTAATGAACAGGGACTTGAAATATGTACTTAACAATGTTAATTGATCTCGTAATGTTAACAAGTGATTCCTCCAATGACATTGTGATCATCAGTAAGAACAACAACAATAATTATAATAAGGATAATAACAACAACAACAGCAATAATAATTTTTTTCTACTTTAGGCACAAGGCCTGGACTTTTAGGTAAGGGGGTTAGTTGATTACATCAACCCCAGTTCCTGACTGGTACTTAACTTACTGAACCCGAAAGGATAAAAAGCAAAGGCGACCTTGGTGGAATTTGAACTCAGAACCTAAAGATGGAAGAGATGCTGCTAAGTATTTTGTTTGGTATGCTAACGATTCTGCCAGCCTACTGCCTTGATATATGTACTACTACTACCACTACTACCACTACTACTACTACTACTACTACTACTACTACTACTGCTACTACTGCTGCTGCTGCTGCTGCTGCTGCTGCTGCTGCTGTTGCTGCTGCTGCTAATAATAATAATAATAACAATAATAATAATAACAAGAATACTAAAAATGAACCTGACCACTCTCAAAAATTAAGTAAAAAAAATAATCCAGAATCCTTGTCCAGTGCCAGATCGATCCCAAGATCTAATCAATTTGTGTCAATCATGAGGCCAAACATCTCTGAAAGTTTCATTTGAATCCATCCAGCAGTTCTTGAAATAGCTTGTCCATGAACAAACAAACAAACACGACTGAAAACAATACCTCCGCCTTCGCTAAGGTGGATGTAATAATCCTTTCTACACCACCACAACTGTTATTACTACTACCACCACCACAACTGTTATTACTACTACCATCACTACCACCACCAACACATCTGCTGCCACCACCACCACCTCCGCTACTACTGAAATATTGTGTAGGAAGTAAAACAATTTCTATGGATGATCCCTGGAGATTTCGCTGACATCATGATCCTAGAAGCGGAGAGTTATTGTGGAAAGTTTACAATAGATTGCTGGTGGTCACAGTCAATAGTCTTTAGTTTGCTTTCAGTAAGCTCTGGTCAGTGTTTTGGAGGAAAAGCTTTGGTCAAACACAAGGCATTGGAGAAACGGGGGTGGAGGGTTAGAGGGACGGAACAGTTTAGGTGTTTCAGAATGTAAAAGGAAAACAACAACAACAACAACAACAACAACAACAGAAGCAGCAACAGCAGCAGCAACAATGATGATAATTGTGACAGCAACAATGACAACAATTACAACAGAATAGCAACAACAGTGAGAAAAACGACAGCACCAACAAGAAAGTCATTACCACCACCACCACCACCACCATCACCACCACCACCATCACCACCACCACCATCCCTACAGCCACTACCACCATCACCACCAGCAACAACAACAACAACAATAACATCAAATGCAACATCATTAGTGGCATTGGAAAAACATTATTGATAAGAGAAACACTTGCATCGGTGACAGCCATTAAGGTCTAACAAAAGCAATAACTATAATGATAGTTATTATCATCCTGCCCCCGCCTCCTCTTCATCGTCACTATCATCATTATCATCATCGTCATCATCATCATCATCATCATCTTCATCATCATCGACATCATTATTGAAGACCAATAAGGCGAAGGATCTCCATCATAAATGGATGAGAAATCCCTTTTGTTGATTCGGCTTGCATGACATAATAAACATCCTTCGGATATGTGTGAGAACATTGAACTCCAGCATCTTTATCTTCCCGACCAGGTGAGTGATTTACCTCTAAAATATACCTGTCTTTTTTGCCTTTTACTTGTTTCAGCCATTTGACTGAGAGCCATGCTGGAGCACTATCTTTAAGTCGAGCAAATCGGCCCCAGGACTTATTCTTTGTAAACCTAGTACTTATTCTATTGGTCTTTTTTGCCAAACTGCTAAGTTACGGGGACGTAAACACACCAGCATTGATTGTCAAGCAGTATTGGGGGAGAAAAAAACACAGACACACAATCACACATATATATATATATATATATATATATACATATACATATATACAACGGGCTTCTTTCAGTTTCCGTCTACCAAATCCACTCATAAGGGTTTGGTCGGCTTCAGGCTAAAATAAAAGACACTTGCCCAAGGCGTCAGGTAGTGGAGCTGAATCTGGAACCATGTCATTGGGAAGCAAGCTACTTACCACACAGTCATACCTGCACCTATCATATATATATATATATT
>NC_068992.1:64276821-64285031 GCF_001194135.2 Octopus bimaculoides
AAGTCGAGCAAATCGGCCCCAGGACTTATTCTTTGTAAACCTAGTACTTATTCTATTGGTCTTTTTTGCCAAACTGCTAAGTTACGGGGACGTAAACACACCAGCATTGATTGTCAAGCAGTATTGGGGGAGAAAAAAACACAGACACACAATCACACATATATATATATATATATATATATATACACTATGGACTTCTTTTGATTTCCGTCTACCAAATCCACTCACAAGGCTTTGGTTGGCCTGAGGCTATAGTAGAAGACACTTGCCCAAGGTGCCACACAGTGGGACTGAACCTGGAACCATGTGGTTGTTTGGCAAGTTACTTACCACACAGCCACTCCTGCACCTATATCTTTCTTTTATTTTTAAAAAATCTTTTATGTCTTATCATTTTTTCTTTTTATCATTTTACCACTTGCTTCAGTCATTGGACTGCAGCCTTGCAGGGGTGCAACCTTGAAAGGGTTTAAGGGGATGGATCGCCCCCTACCCACTACCACCACCACCAGGCTGCCAGTACTTGACTTATGTCTTTTTTTAAACCCTGGTAATTGTTCTACAGGCCTTTTATGTTAAACTGTTGAGTTATGGGAATGTAAACAAACCAACACCAGTTGTGATGCAGTGGTGGAGGACAAACACAAACACACACACACAGATATGCATGCATACACATTAACACATACATACATACGTACATGTATACCTGTGTACACACATACACTACATACACATACATACATGCATACAAACATAGACGTACATACATACACACACATACATACATACATACATACAAACATGCATGTATGCATACATACATACACACACATACATTCATATAAACATATATACATACATACGTACACACCCACACATACATACAAACATACATGCATACATACAAACATACATGCATACATACAAACATACATGCATACATACACACATACATAGACACATATATACACACACATACATACATACACACATACATGCATGCATACATACATATAAAACATACATGCATACATACACATATATACATACACATATATACATACACATATATACATACACATATATACATACACATATATACATACACATATATACATACACATACATACATACATACATACATACTTATTTATATGATGGGTTTTTTTTCAATTTCCATCAATCAAATCCACTCACAGTTAACCTTCCTTTGATATTGCTGCACCTCTTATGTGTTCATAGCTTACATTGGGTACATCTTATAGAGTTTCTACCTATGCCTTTTCTACAGATCGAGCAGGGCCATCCACCTGAAACGATTTGTGGTTTGTCTGCCTTCCAACTTATTAAGACTTTGGTTTTAGCTAGGTTGACTTCGATTCTAATCCTTGCTTCCACACCTGAAACTTTTGCTCTAGTTCTGATAGTGACTCGGCAAGTAGAGCAAGGTCATCAGTATAGAGGGGCTCCCAGGGGCATTCTGTCTTGAATTCCTCTGTTATTGCCGGGAGGACTATGATAAATAGGAGGGGGATGAGGACTGAACCTTGGTGGACCCCTACCTCTACTCGGAATTCTTCACTGTACTTGTTGCCAACTCTCACCTTACTGACAGTGTCCCTGTACGTGGCTTGCACAGCTCTCACTAACCATTCTTCTATACCTAGTTTCCTCATTGACCACCAGATAAGGGATCAGGGGACCCTGTCAAAGGCTTTCTCCGTGTCAACGAAAGCCAGGTACAGAGGTTTATCTTTCGCTAGGTTCTGCAGCTGTCTTACCAGAAATATAGTATCAGTGGTGCTTTTTCCTGGCATGAATCCAAACTGCATCTCGTCTAAGCTGACTCTCTCCCTAATTAGTTGGGCTATGACCCTCTCCATGACCTTCATTACCTGATCCAACAACTTGATATCTCTGTAATTATTTGTATCTAAAGCATCACCTTTACCTTTGTAGCAGTTGACTATGGTGCTGCTACACCAGTCATTGGGTATGACTCCTTCATGTATCACCTGGTTAATAATACGGGTGACGAGGCTATAGCCGACACTGCCAGATATTTTGAGCATCTCTGCAGTGATTCCTGATGGGCTGGGGGCTTTCCCTGTCTTCATACTCTTAATTGCTTTATCTACCATGGTACTGTCAATTCGGATAGCTGGTCCCTCTGTTGGGTCGACATTCAGCAGACTCTCCTTCTCCCATTCATTCTGTTTATTGAGCAACCTTTCATAGTGGCGTCTCCAAACCTCTCTCTTTGAAGCCTCGTTTAATGCAAGTGAACCATCATCCATGCGGACACATTTCTCTCCTACGACACCACGATTCTCTCTCACACACTGTCTTGCAATACGAAATACTTCAAGTCTTTGGTCCTCACGGTGCAGAACATTGGTTAAATTTTTTCTTATCTGCTTCCCCTCTGGCTAAATAAACCTATCTCCTAGCTTCCCTTCTGGCAGTCTGATACAATTCCCTATATATATATATTATATATATATATTATATGTGTGTGTGTGTGTGTGTGTGTGTGTGTACATATATAATGTTTGACGTTTACGTAATTTAACTTTAAACTAAAGAAAACACAGAACCACAACTAAGATGTAAGCTTTTCCTTTTATCTCCCATCAAAAGTATTTTGGTTCTTCCAGCATTTAAACCTCATAAACCTCATAATATTAAAGAAATCTTCATAATAATATGAAACCAACGATGAAAATCAATATTCCTTGGCTTAACATAGATTTTTTTATCAGAATTTTTATTTTTTGCTTTTGATACTAATTCCTAATGAGGACTTTGATAATTGACCGATGAATAATTGATAACTTGAGAGAGGAAATGTCAATATAGTCGTAGATATGATATAAATTTTTAACAACAGTGTTAATGAGAATTAAATCAATAAAAATTAAAAGACTTTGAGAATTTCAAATTAAACAATAAAAGTTCATAGAAAATGTCACCAGTCTATCTATTTTGAATCATTTCTTTTTGCTTTTTTTTTTGTTTTATTGTAAGATAGACAAGGTGGGTCTCACCACAAGGTCCAGTGGAGTGTAAGTTCCTAGAAGGGCCTCCTTATGCTAAATAGGTCAAAGATAAAAGCCTGAGTAATATCAAATGTTGGCACAAAGCCAAGAATTTCGGGGAAAGGGCTTAGTTGATCATATCGACCTCAGTGCTCAACTGCTACTTGTTTTATTGACCCTAAAAGGATGAAAGGCGAAGCTGACCGAGGCAGAATTTGAACTCAGAATGTAATGATGGATGAAATTCCCTTAAGCATTTCCGGGTAACTACTTGTAGTTTTTCTCCCTGGAATGTGACAGAAGCTGTTCTCTGCACATTTTCAGTGTTTATAGCACCTGAGCATTTGCCACAAACTAAAACAACTATCTTCCCAGTTAACCTTCCTTTGATATTGCTGCACCTTTTATGTGTCCATAGCTTACACCAGATACATCTTATGGAGTTTCTACCTACATCTTTTCTACAAATCGAGCAGGGCCATCTACTTGAAGGGATTTGTGGTTTGTCTGCCTTCCTTCTTATTAAGACTTTGGTTTTAGCTAGGACGACCCTAAGGCCCTTTGATTCTAATCCTTGCTTCTACACCTGAAACTTTTCCTCTAGTTCTGATATTGACTCAGCAATTAGAGCAAGGTCATCAACATAGAGGAGCTCCCAGGGACATCTGGTCTTGAATTCCTCTGTTATTGCCTGGAGGACTATGATGAATAAGAAGGGGCTGAGGACTGATCCTTGGTGGACCCATGAAATGTTGTTTTTTAGTATGTCATTTTTAAGCTATGATTATACACGTTAGGTAAAGAAACTGATTGGTCATTTTATTTTGTATTACTTTGTTTTTTTTTATGTTTATTGGCTTCACTTTTCCAGGTGGTGGTTGTGTCTTGCAGCCATTGATTTCATGTCATTTGATAATAGGGTAACAACTGAACAAACATAACTTCTTTCTTTTATTTTATATTCAAATTCAAACTAGAACAACTGAAACAACAAAACAAAATGGAAAAAGAAGGAAAAACTTAGTCTTTCATTTAGTATTTGGATAGAGTTTTATTAACCTGGGAAAATGTAACAGTGGTTGTTTCATAAATTCTGCTTTGGAGGTGAGAGTGTTCAATGTGATCTGTGACAGAAACTAAAGCCTAGTTTAACCCTCTAGCATTAAACTCAGCTGTGTCTGACTCAAATATTCTACCAGTTTTATGTTCAAACCAGCCAAATCCAGCCTCTGACATCTACCTCACAATATCACCTACAATAATAATACTCTTGTGTTTTTCTCCATCACAACATATGAATGAGAAAGGAAGGGGTGATAGATGAATAAGGAAGGAAGGGGTGATGGAAAACTGGTAGTGGGATGATGGAAATTGCACAGTGAAAAAAAAACCAAACAGTATTTCAACTCTGTGTGAGTATATGTGTGTGTATGTAAAAGGGAGGTATGTGAATGTTTGTGTGTGTGTGTGTGTGTGTGCACAATGGAAGTGGGACGGTGAACATTCAACACTGAAAAGCAAAATCAAACAGCATTTCAATTCAACTCTGTGTATTTGGTATTCACTTGCCAGCTCCCGTATTTAGTCACGACCAGCTTTATCTGACTTTAAGTTGTACAAAAAGGAAGGAAAACTTTAAAAAATTTCTTTTGAAGGAAACAAGCAGTCAAGGGATGTTAGTTGCGGATAGATTTTTCACAAAAAATTTGGTAATAAAAGAATTATTAAACCAAAAACTTGGTTTTGTACCTTACTTATATATAAAATACTACAATTAGCCATCATTTTTTATGGCATGGGGCCAGCTAGTAATAATAATAAACAGCTATTACATCATAGAAATCTTGAAGCTGTGAGATAAAGTACGGTTAATTCAAAACAATGTGAATAAATAAGGATTACATTTAAAATGAGATAATCTGAGAAGAGATTGGAGTGAATGAGTGGAGTGATGTGGCTGCAGAATACTGAAAGCACAAGTTTACAAGGTTCACAGACAACAGGTGAACCCATGCAGTTGTCGAGTGATATCCAAGAGATCAGAAAAGCCATTTGGAAGGTCTCCAAAGAAGCACACAGCCGAAGCTAAGTAAAATCATTGTCTTCCATACATACAGGCTCGTCCTTTCAGGTGCCGGTACCACTTAAAATGTACCCACCTTGGCGCTGCATTAATGCACCTGTACTGGTGTTGCATAAACGCACCCATGCCAATGGCATGTACAAAACACCCAGTATATTCTTATTTCTTTATTACCCACAAGGGGATAAACATAGAGAGGACAAACAAGGACAGACAACGGGATTAAGTCAATTAGGTCGACCTCAGTGCATAACTGGTACTTAATTTATCGACCCCGAAAGGATGAAAGGCAAAGTCGACCTTGGTGGAATTTGAACTCAGAACGTAACGGCAGACGAAATACTGCTAAGCATTTTGCCCGGCGTGCTAACGATTCTGCCAGCTTGCTGGTATATTCTCTTAAGTGGTTGGCATTGGGAAGGGCATCCAGCCAGAGACCATGTCTCAACAGACAGCTGGAGTCTGAACAGCTCCCTGCTAGTGAGCTCCATGTCAATCTGTCCAACCCATGCCAGCATGGAAAGCAGATGATGATGAGGAGGAGGATGAAAACAGAATTGGAAGTGCATTGTGACCAGCAGTGTTTAACACTACTTGATGGTCTGGTTAATATTGCAATACTGTGACATATGACGGGGAAATCTGAATGCTAAAAAGTTAAATGGAGGCCATTTAAGAGAACTGGTGAAAGGGTGGGGGTGAAGAGGGACCAAAAACCAAAAGGAAAAAAACCCAGCAAACAACTGTTTGACAACTTGCAGCAGACTTTGCATTATCTTCTGTTACTATTTCCTGCCTTTTTTTTTTGTGGCATCAGAAACATGAAAAATTTAGATTAATGGGTTTTGTGACAATTGTCAGAATACCCAAAATTGCATCATTTCAAAGAGCGTTTGTTGTTGGTAATCTGCAATAAAAATGAAGTTATTTGTACCATGTCATTAGATGTAATGAGAAATGGGTATTGTCTGTTAATAATATATGACCTGGGCAATGGTAAGAGACAGACGAATCTCTGAAATGTTTCCCAAAGCAACTGTGGTGCCCCAAAATGGTAATGGCACAAGAATTAATCCATTACTTGTTTTATTTTACTATTTTTTTCTTTTTCTTTTAATAAGGCTGAATCAATCGCTGCAAGCTCATGTTGTTAGACAATCATATACATATATATATATATGTGTGTGTGTGTGTGTGTGTGTGTGTGTGTGTACATACATATATGTGTGTGTGTGTATTTAATATACATACACACACACACACACATACATATATATGTAAAAGTGAAATCAAAGCAGTAAAGACTTCTTAACAGAGATGCAAAAATTATGCTGCACAATGATGCTTGAATATATATGCTTCCCAAACCATCATCATCATCAACATCACCATCACAAATCATCATCATTGTCATCAGCACCATCGTCATTGCCATTATCATTGCATTGCAACCATCACCACCACCACCACCACCATCACCATCATCAGCATTGTTGTCATCATCGTCATCATCATCATCATCATCACTATCATCATTGTCATCTCCTCCTCTTAATGTCTGTTTTCCTAAGCTGACATCAGTCAGATGCGACTACATTAGGACGAAGTCTTCTATGGCCAGATGCCCTAACTGATGCCAGCCTTCTCCTGTTTCCAAATATGGTAATAATCCTCCTACCTACCGAACAATGAACAGCTTAGACATAGTTACATGGAGAATGAGAGATAACCACCACAACTTGAATGTCAATTTTATTTACAAAGGTCATATAACATGTCAAGAAGTCTGGACGTGCTTTTGATGCGGGCTGCAAGTAAACAACACTCCCTGACCGGACACTGATGCTTTTGTTTACAAACAGTGAACACACAGGAAAATGAGAAGAAATATGAACTCACCCAAACACTTACTCACACACACACACGCATGCATGCACACATGCACAGACATACACATGGATATTTATTTGTTTGTCTGTCTGCCTGTTTGTCTATATGTCTGTCTGTCTGTCTCTCTCTCTCTCTCTATCTATCCTTCTATCAATCCGTCCATCCTACCTAATCTATAAAAAAAAAAATATTTTGTATTTTATGCAGAGTAATCAGAGTAACCTTCATAATTTATTGAATTAGGTCCATATTTTGCCATAAAAGGAAAATGTTGCTATCAATCTGTTTTATTCAGGATAGGCACTGCTTATGTTGCCTACCCAGGTGGCATCATCATAGATTTTCTTTTGTTGTCTACCAAATTCACACACAATACATGGGTCAGCCTGGAACTATTATAGAAGACACTTGCCCAAGGTGGCATGCGGTGGGGTGGAACTGAACCTGAAACCATGTGATTTGCAAAAAAAAAAAAACGTTCTCCTTAACCACACACACACACATGCCTGTAGCTGTGATGTTGCACAACAATAACATTATGTAATGTTGGGCTGAATCTATTTGTAAACTGTGACAAATGATTTTCAATGAATTCTTGTTGTGAAATTAAGTAAGGCAAGAATTTAGGTAACCCTGATCGTAGTTATCTGGAGCAGACTGTTGCGTACTTTTAGAAAAGGTATTTCCATTGAAAAACATAAAGGAATAAATAAATAAATAAATAGGTGAAAGACAGTGGATGCAACTGTGTGTCTTTGAAATAAATTGTTGGGTGATTACGAAAACGGAAAGATTCCTAAATTCTGATAAATTGGTTTCAAAAGGTCAGTAATTACTGACAAGTATGAAATGAAAAACACCCCAAAATATGTATGAGTGTGTGTGTGTGTGTGCGTGTGTGTGTGTGTGTGTGCATGCGTGTGTGTGTATGCATGTATGTATGCGTGTGTGTATGCATGTATGTATGCATGTATGTATGTATGTATGCATGCATGTATGTATGCATGCATCTATGTATGTATGTATGAATGAATGTATGTATGTATGAATGTATGTAAGTTTATGTATGTCTCTTTGTGTATGTGTGTGTATGTATATAAATATATATGTGTGTGTGAGTATATATATATGTATATATATATGTGTTTGTATATATATTTATATATATATATATATATATATATATATATATATAT
>NC_068992.1:64286797-64287345 GCF_001194135.2 Octopus bimaculoides
TACCTCTCAATTCCTTCTGTTGAAGAGTGTAGGCTTGAAGCGTCAAAGACTTTTCCATTCTTCTCGAGTGTTAAACAAATACATCTGCTTGCTGTTCCTTCACCTGTCTTCGTCTTTTGTTTTTTGTAAATTTGAACTACACACACACACACACACACACACACACACACACACAAGCACATATATGCCATCATCAACACCATCATTTAATGTCCTTTCAGCTTTCTTCATTTCCTGCTTCATTTCACTATATACGTCTCCCTGCTTACCAAAAGAGGTCTACTTGGCTCCATATTTTTGTTGTGTTGCAATGGCCCCTCTCCCACATCCTAGTCACCTCTTCACCATCTTCTCTCTCTCTCCTCCCTCTCACTTTCGTCCCTCTCTCTCTCTCTCCCTTCACCTGAGATAGCCATGTTTCTCTACTGATGCAAAATCCCCTTTCCTTTCTCCTTATACTGTTTCCCAATCAGTTGAGAGGTTGTGTCATGCAAATCACTTGACACGTATATATATGTATATATATATATATATATATATATATATAT
>NC_068992.1:64289575-64294806 GCF_001194135.2 Octopus bimaculoides
TATATATATATATATATATATATATATATATGGATGTATATGCGTAAATATCATCATCATCGTTTAGTGTCAGTTTTCCATGCTGGCATGGGTGGGACGGTTTGACAGGAGCTGGCCAAGCAAAAGCCCTCACCAGACTTCTGTGACTGTTTTGGTAGGATTTTTACTGCTGGAAACCCTTCCTAACACCAACCAGAGTGGACTAGTGCTTTTTATGTGGTACAAGCACAGGCAAGGTCAGTTTTGGCAAGGTTTTTACAACTGGATGCCCTTTCGGACACTAACCACTTTATAATGTGAACTTGGTGCTTTTACGTGACACCTGCACTGACAGGGTCACCAGGTACTTGCAAGACAAAAATATCTCTTTTGAGAGGGGAGGGGCATTGGAGGAGGTGATCTTGTGTCAGATGATGAAAGGTTATAGAGAGAGACAGAGAGACAGAAACAGGTATCTTGCAGTAGAGGAGGTACATGGTTACCCAGTCAGGGGCGAGGGCGGGGAGAGAGAGAGAGAGAGAGAGAGAAAGAGATCAGGAATAAAATCAGAAACAGGTGCACTGACGCAAAGGAAATACATGGTTACTCAACCTGAGGGACGTGCAGGAGAAGTAGAGAGAGAGAGTGGGAGACATCAGGATAGAGATGGTGGTAAAATGTCAGGCATACTCAAAAGGGACAGGGATTAGAATATAAATGGGATGGTTGAGTAAAGGAAAAGAGATAAAGATGGTGGCAAGTTCAAACGTCATAATATAAGTGGTAGTATATTGCGAGAAAGGAGGAAGAGAAGAGATGTAGATTGCTTTGTTGGTGTAAGGTGTGTGAAAAGTTTTCTTATGTGTGGGTGGAGCACACAGATCTGGGGTGGGGGCTAGCAGATATATATATGTTTTTTTCAGTATTTGTTCTGGCATTTTGCAATCTGAATTCTAATCTTATGAAGGCCCAACTCTGCCTTTCATCCTTTAAGTTGATTTGATTAATCAATATCCTTAAAAGATCAGGCCTTATGCTTACACAAGCACTTCTTTTGATGTATCTATCCAAATCGGTCAGGCCTGGCAGGGGGAGGGGAGAAGGTTAGCCATTCTCTTCATAAAGTCTAGACTGTACCATAATCCACCATGATCCACCATAATTAAGGTTTTCAAAGCCACTGTGGAGTCAACCCTTATGGTTCAGAATCATGGACCCTGACACCTGCACTGACAAGGAAGTTTGATGGTAACTACACTCTCTCTCTTGCATATTGCCCTTAACATCCCTTGTTAGATGCACACAACTAACAAGATCCTACATTATTTACATTATTTACATTTGACGGATATTTGTCCTCATCTTGTTTGTTGTTAACACAACATTTCAGCTGATATACCCTCTAGCCTTCATCAGGTGTCTTGGGGAAATTTCGAAATTTCCCCAAGACATCTGATACTTTCTAAGTGGTAAAAAACAATAAACCATTATATTGTTAGGCTAATTCTGTAAAGGTATTTTGGTAACAACAACAACAACAACAACAATACTATGTACAAAACCAAATATATGGCACACTAGGCATAACACCAACATAAACTTCTAACTTGATGTCTCTTGAGGTCTCTGGGTGAGACATGGAGCCAACTTGTACAAATGCAAAGCAAAAGTCAAACATAAAATAATAATAATAATAATAATAATAATAATAGTAATATTCAGGGACCTTTTGAGCAGGATGGGCTACTCAACCTAAAGAAAATTTTAACTGGGCTCCACCTGCGAGGTCATGCGCTGTTTATCTTGATATGAGATCACCATGTCACGCACATATGGTTGTGATGCTTGTGTCTGGTGTACCCTTATCAGACGGGTAGTCATGATGGGTATACTGGGCTTCGTATATTTTACCCGAGTGTCACTTTGATGACATGCACTGCTCTCTCACTCAGTAATAATAATAATAAATGCTCTGAAAAGAAAGAAATGCTGTGAAGTAATTCCACTCATAGAAATTGTTTGTGAAATCTCCAAGACACCTGATGAAGGCTGGAGGGTATATCAGCTGGAACGTGTTAAGAAACAAGATGAGGATAAATATCTGTCAAATGTAAATAATGTACATAATTCCTCATCTCTTAAATATAGAACTGTATTAACAAGATCCTTATATGGGCATCTTCCAAAGATTTCAACTGTCATAAGAAAGCATTGTCTAGCTCTTGCTGAACATGTGATGAGACACAGTGAAGCTGCTGTGAGAGTTATATTTTAGTCCCACTCATAGATTTGGTCGTCCAA
Organism: Octopus bimaculoides; assembly: GCF_001194135.2. Lineage (NCBI taxonomy): Eukaryota > Metazoa > Mollusca > Cephalopoda > Octopoda > Octopodidae > Octopus > Octopus bimaculoides. The sequence goes on from NC_068992.1 coordinate 64,291,856, forward strand.
ACCCGACCTCTTCAAGGAAATCATTAAGGAAGACGTTGGTCTTTTTGGCAGTGTCTTGAAGACTGTGATGTAAAACTGCAATACATGAAGGAAACTCAGTGTTACCAATTTGGTGTTTGAGTTTACATTAGAAACAATTATTTTAGGTCAGTAGTTTGGCAGAATTATTAGAGCATTGGATAAAATGCCTTCTGGCTTTTTTACAATCTGAGTTCAAATTCTGCTGAGGTCAACTTTGCTTTTCAACCATTGAAGGGTCAATAAATAATATAGCAGCCAAGATCTGGGGCTGATTTAATCAACTAAACATCCACCCCAACACAACTAAATTTATGGTTTTTTGCCAATGTTAAAAAAACAATTATAGTTATTTGTAGAACAATAACTATTCAAGTAGGAAACACACACACACACACACACAAGTGAATTTTCTTTCTTCAGCAATCATTTAATTATGCTTCAAGCTACACTTTATTATCTCATCTCTGTTTGGACATGTTAGGTAATCTTTGGGACCTGTCTTTCTCTAATACTTTCTAAGTGGTAAAAAACAATAAACCATTATATTGTTGAGCTAATTCTGTAAAGGTATTTTGGTAATATAATAATAATAATAATAATAATAATAAATGCCCAAAAAAGAAAGAAATGCTGTGAAGTAATTTCACTCATAGAAATTGTTTGTGAAATCTTAATTTCTCTTTTAATTTATGACTATTTATTTCTATTTTATTTCTGGTGAGATGAAGTATCTTCCTGTAACAGCATGATAATATAGTACCATAAATATCAAAGGAATCTCAGAGAGAGCATATAAAAGATTCAAGAGAGCAATTAATGAGAGAGATTTTACACAGGTGGATAGAAAAACCTCTCATCTTTGAATAGAATTTCGCCCATGTTTAACTTTTTAGCATTTAAACTGGCCTTTTTCTGGCCCAGATATTCTACACATTTTTATGCCCAAACTGGCCAAATCCAGCCTCTCACACCTACTCTATAATATCATTTTTAAAATAAACAATCACATCATTGAAATCTCAAAGCTACAAGTTAATGTGTGATAAATTTAAAACAATGTAAATAAATAAGGATTACATTTGATAGAATAATCTGAATGCTAAAGTGTTAAAAGTGAAGCCTCTTGTTCTTGATAAGATTGTAGCAGAGTGCTGATTCTGTCGAGCTGGCCATTAAGTTGATCAATGGTACTTGAAAACTGCCATGACGTGGGTAAGCGATAGCTGGTGTGAAAGGGACAGGCTGAAGATTACTTGGTGGCAGTCATTTGAAGATGACCTTTTGAGTGAATTTAGTAGACAGAAACTGTGTGGAATCCTGTTATCTATGTATCTATCTGTCTGTCTGTATGTATGTATGTATGTATGTAGGGCTGGCACTTGGATTGCTGGCGCCCTGGGCAAGCTGAACTTCGGCATGTACAAGCTGACAGTTGTGGAAATTTCCTTGCCTTTGTCATGCTCTCCTTGGTGGCCCCTAGCACTTGGCGCGCCAGGCGACTGCCCGAGTTTCCGGTACCTTGAGCCAGCCCTCTATGTATGTATGTATGTATGTATGTATCTATCTGTGTGTGTGTGTGTGTGTGTGTGTTTGTGTTTGTATCTGTCCCCCACACCACTTGACAAACGGTGCTAGCTTGATTACACCTCTATAATTTAGCTCTTTGTGGTCATCCGCCCTGTCAAAAACAACAGTCAAATGTCTCTCACATCACTTTACTGCAGTTTTAAATACAGAAAGATCATATTAGATAATGCAGACGTTTAAGAAGACTGGACAGTAACGGTTGGAACACCTTTAATCAAAAATAAGTCTTTTCCACTTGAACTAACTAAGGAGCAAAACAATAACAGCAAATAGCCTTGAAATGTCGGTGAGAATGCCTTGCAGTATTTGACTCCTTGAGCTCAGAGTCCAACGTATGAATATGTATTCTTCCAGTAACCTCCTGAGGAGAACAATAGCAAAGGGGGAGTCAGGAGGAGCGAGCGGATAAAAAGAAAAGGCATCGTGAGACATACCAAATAATTTTAAACTCATTTCTTTCATATTAAGCAAAATATTTCATGAGTTATAATATATGTAATTGTATTCTACATTCATTAATCTAATGTTTCAGTAACAATGCCATTATGTATGAAACAACTGCTGATACAGGTAACTTAAGAGTTTCAAAAGATTATTGAAAAGGCGCTAATTTTGAAAAAAATTGTGCTTGCTGGAGGACGGTCGCTCACCTTTATTCCCAATTAGCTACGCCATTGAACTGTAAGCTTTGCTAATGGTGGTAAGGGTAATGGGAGGGAGTTCTTCTGGGCGACGCTTTTGTGGGACAGCTGTTTAGAGACCGCTGTACAAATCTATATGGGGGACCCGTGGGTGGAGTAGCAAGCTCAAGGGCCACCCCTGGCGGTACACACCATAGCTACAAAAGAAACTCTGAAAACCCCTGGGTCATCTTGATGCTTTTTGCTATCTTTATACACCGTAGTTGTTATTTAGTCCCAGATCATCTCTGATACATCAAAACTCATAATCAAAGGTAGAACCAACCATGACTACCACCTCGTTTTGGCGGAGTTTTGAAACAGCCGCCCTTCGAAGGACTGAATTAATATACTGCAGGTGTATAGGTGTGTGTGTGTGTGTGTGTGTGTGTGTGTGTGCGTGTGTGTGTATGTGTGTGAGTGAGTGAGTGTGTGTATGTGTGTATTCATCATGTTGAACCGTTAATCTTTACACATTTTTTCTCTCTCTGTTTTTTTTTTGTTCTCTCTTCATTGTTTCCTCTCAACCCTTTCTGTTGAGGTGTGTAGACTCGAAACGTCAAAGACTTTTCCATTCTTCCCGAGCGTCAAACTAACACGCCAACATGTTGTTCCCTCGCTTGTCTTCGTCTTTTGTTTTGTGTAAATTTGAACTATATATAT
>NC_068992.1:64297942-64310811 GCF_001194135.2 Octopus bimaculoides
TTCTGGGCATTTTAACCATTCTGCTAACTCGTCACAGAGGACAATGCTTTCATATGTGATGGGAATATAAAATATCATGTATCTTTTATTTGTTTTAGTCATTGGACTGCGGCCATGCTGGGGCACCACCTTGAAGAATTTTAGTCGAACGAATCGATCCCTGGACTTATTTTTTTTTTAAAGCCTAGTACTTATTCTGTCAGTCTCTTCGCTGAACCATTAAGTTACAGAGACGTTAACAAACCAGCACCGGTTATCAAGTGGTGGTGGAACACACACACACACGACGGGCTTCCGTCAATTTCCGTCTATCAAACTCACTCACAAGCCTTTCGGTTGGCCCCGAGTTATAGAAAATACTTGCCCAAGGTGCTACGCTGTGGAACTGAGTCCGAAACAGTGTGGTTTAAACAGATATTGAACCAGGAAATAATTTCCAATCTTTACTATTCGAATAATGGCCAATGTAGCATTAAAATCAACTTTACAGAATGTAAACGATATATTATTTTTAATAAGTATATGTATTGCAATTATCATTGAGAGCCTGACTCAAGTTGTCAGAAATTGTCAAACGAAAGAACTTGTAGCCCACTAGGATTACAAAATATAAACCCGTCTCCGGGCATAGCGTATAATAAAGAATAACGTGTAACGTATAATAAAGAAAGCACAACTACACATTGGTGCCCTAATTTACCGAATTTGTTTCAGCGAAACTTTCTGAAAAATACATATATTTAAATAACAGCTGAAATACATTTTCGAGAGTGTAGATTACGTAATGTTTGATGTATGAAACATACGACTCTAAGAAAAACAACAGTGAAATTATTTGAAACAAAGTTTGAGTTGGAGGAAGGAATATTTGAAGCTACTCCAAAACATTTTTAACTTTTCTAAATTTTATTAACATACCTATAATCTACAATCTTGAAAGTATATTTTCTCAAAATTTTGTTGTATAATAAACTACATCTTACAAACTTACAAAGAAAGAAAGATACGGAGCACTAAAGTGTAAATATGCCCGGTATATTACGATTCTGTAGTTTATAGTACTCCATAATATAGTATGATATAGTGTAATATAGAATATAATGTCGTATAGAAGTGAAAATATGGTGTGGTATAGTTTTATAAAGATACGGAAGAAAGAGCAAGAGAGAATTTAGTAGCAGAAGAAGCCAATAATTCTTTTCATCCACACCAACAAATACACCGTTCATTTGTTTACTTGGTTGCTCCCTCACGTCACCAGTAACACTCACACACATACACACTGACACACACATATATCTATACACATATACACCTAAATAAAGACATATACATGTGTATGCAGAGGGATAGAGGGAGAGAGAGCTAAAGACAAAGAGAGAGGGGCATATATTTGGCGATAGGGAGGGAGAGAGTGTACATGTATATATATCTATATATATATATATATATATATCTGTATGTTTGGGAAGCCAGGTGTCGTATGTAAGAGAGAGAGAGAGAGAAAGAGGGAAAGAATGTGTAGATTAATTGTGTAGATTTACTGTCAGTGTTCTTGTTAAGATGGCGACTGAAGGTGGTGGTAATAACTTTGGATATGAACAGACACTGGTAAGTTGGAGAACTTTATATTTATATATTGGATAGGTGTATGTGTGAGTACGTGTGGATATATACTCATATATATAGTGTGTGTGTGTATACACAGATATTTATATACATATATACTGTGTGTATATACGTATATATATATGTATATACTGTGATTGTACGTAAAATAAACTGACAAATACTTATATACACCACATATGTGTGTGTGTATATATATATATATATATATATACACACACGTTTTTATATATTTAAAATTCCCCTAATTGAAACCAATGAAAGAATATTTATCATTATATTTATGTTTATAAAGTTTCGAATCACTCCTTATTCCCGATCACAAGAAACTTTTGTGTTTTATCAGGTTTTAACTTTTAAGCTGTTCTCATTAAATAACTTTTATATACCCATGTGTACGTATGTTTGTGTATGTTGTTTAGCCCCAATAGAGTTTTAATCGAGCAAACAGGTATGATCAAAGATACCTCAACCGTGACCAATCCGTCTAGCACTCCACCAGACTATCTGATTTGACAGAGACTTGGCTGCTATTTCTGTAGACGGGTGCAGGCACCTTTGGTGGTCCGGTGTGTGTGTGTGTGTGTGTGTATATGGATGTATTTATAGTATTGGACGCACACATGTGAATGTGTGTATATATATTATAAATAGAAATGGACACGTGTGTACACGCATGTATATACATTGTACGCGGAGCGTATGTATATGCATTTATGCGTAATGTGTATATACAAACACTTATGAGTGGACACGATTTACGTATGTTGGTATTGTGTTTACATGTGTTATACAGGATCTGTGTGTGTGTGTGTATGTATATATATATATATATATGTATACACATTGATATACAAATGGGTGAGCGTGTATGTCTATGTGTGTGTTGTGTTATGTAGTTTCAGGAAGTCTGTAGAATGAAATATCACAAGATCTAATCGATGTGTATTGCTTTATTAAATGTTTCGGTGGTGGTGGTGATGCAGACACCTCTGACATCCTCACCTCTCAACTAACTCCTTTTTAATCCCTGTTAAGCCAGGGTACCTGACTTATTACCGCTGTTGTGTCTACAGTCACCGGTTGGCAGCTGTTACTAGTCGTTAGATCGCTCACATACTTCACCGACTTTCTAGGTGTCGTTATGGAAGTGACAAACATTTCTTCATTCACATTCTAGCTTAAAAAATAATCATATACATTCTCTGTTGTGTGTATATTCATACGTTGTTTAGCCTCAGGTGTGTTCTGTTCGAACATATTTTATGACCACAGTCTTTTCAGCCCCGTCTGTTTTTGTGTATTTGGGACTCATTAAAAATTTTGGGCTAGTTAAAAATATAGCCAATTCATCATTCTTATTCTAGCTCAAAAATAATAACATACACCCTCTGTTGTATGTATGTTGTTTAGCTCCTGGTTTGCTCTGATCGAACATATTTGTGATCACAGTCGTTCCAGCCTTGCCTACCTCTGTCTATTTGAGGCTAATTCTTTTGGTGTATCCGTTGCTTTTAAAGCAGTTAGGTGGTGCTTGTATACCATCGACATTTAGTTTCTTCTTTGTATGTGTTTATGTGGCATATGTGGTGTATGTCTAGTTACTGTTGAGTAAAGTAAAAGAGTAAATACAGTTTTACGTCGGTTTCGACGATGATTAACACTTCCAGCTGTTCAATAAACAGGATTGGCTGTTCATTGAATTATTGAGTGGCTGAGTACTCCGCAGACCACTGTAACCTTAGCGTAGTCTTTAGATAGAATCGACGTGACAAGATCGACCCTTATTTGTACAGTTCATCGAACGGGCTTCCCCACAAGTTTGTGTACCGGATTTCATTTATAAGGCTTTGGTCGGCCCGTGATTAATGGGAAATTTACTTGAAGACGTCACGCCTCGTGATCGCGAAGCGAACCTTTAAACCTCTCGTCTATGACTTCAGCAATCTATGTGCATGTGACGTGTGGATTTCTTTCCTTTTTTCTTTTCATTTTTTGTTGGCTGTTGTTTTGTCCTAGAGAAAGGGGCTTCCCTTCCGGGACCGGTCATATCGATGTGGTTAATGTTTTTTGTAAACACTGACACGTTGACAGCCGCCAGAAAAACCATGGGTACCAAGGTAATTATCCGGTGTGTGCGCTCGAAGTAAGTACTGATGACATAGATGTATCCTAAGAGGCATTCCATACCTGACGACATTGACAAACGTGTCCTTTTTTTAAGTAGGGGATTTTAAGGGAGATTTGGCTACTGTTTCCAGCAAGTCGAGCTATTACGGAGAGACTTCCTTATAAGTTAGTGTGTGTATATGGTTTAGAAGTTTTTTTTTTTTAGGTTTGATCTCACTGTACAGTTACATTGGTGTCTTCCGCTAATCCTTGCGTTGTGAATAGTGCTTGAAGCCGTGGTCTTTGCCCCAGTCGAAGGTGTTTGTTATATTATTCTATATGTACGTGCATTTGGGTGTACAAACCAGAGAGAGAGAGAGAGAGAGAGAGAGAGAGAACCCTTTGCTCCATGAGTGGGGGTAAATTAATCGTTTGAAGCTATTGATATCAACCCGACGTTATGTTCCTCCAGGCGACAGAAAAAATAATCATGTCACCCGAAGGAGCTAATATAGCGAGAAACATCAAAGAGACGTGTAAATCATTAGCTTTGACTGAAAATATATAGCCTGACAGTTGCTATTTATTGAACACTTTGTCAGTGTCCACCTCAGGTTATACAAGTAAGAATGTGATACGTTCAACGCATGTGTGTCATATATCACCATCATTGTTTTACCGTTCTCTTTCCCACGCTTGCATGGATCAAAGTAAACTCGTTGAGGCAGATTTCCCATGACCAGATGCCCTTCCTGTCGTCAACTTTTACCTGTTTCCAAGCAAGGTAATGTTTCCCCAAAGTCGGACATATTTTAATGGAAGATTGGAAACAAACGACACCACTTGTATAACGGTGCTGTTCGTTTATAAATATCGTGCAATATCAAGATAAAAGCAACACAGATACTCATGCAGACCCATGGCTACCAAGGCCGTCCCTCTCCCCTACACATAACTACAATGGGTTTCTTACAGTATCTATCTACCACATCCACTCAAAGATTTAGTCAGCCCTAGTCTGGCCAAGGTGTTGGGCAGTGGCACTGAACCCAAAGTCGAATGCTTCGGAAGCAAACCACATAGCCATGTCTGTGCCTAATATGTATGTATGTACATGTGTATGCAAGACAAACTCCTAGTTTAATTTCAATAAATGACCATGTATAATGTATGTGTGTGTGTGTATATATATATATATATATATATATATATATATATATTTACATGCACACAATATAGTTTTGCTATCTTGTGACAATCTTATCAGATTAATTAAAATAAAAAATTACATAAGCATCTCTCACACTCTCTCGTTATGTGTGTGTGTGATATGGTTATTACAAGTATTAATCTGGGACAGTAAACATACCAGACTCTCTTAACTGATAACAAAGAAACATCCACTCATATATACCTAAACCCATGCAGACATATATGACAGGCTTTCACAGTTTCCACCTACAGAATTCACTTAGAAGGCATTGATCAATTTGGGGCTATAGCAGAAAATCCTTACCAAAGGCACTGTACAATGGGACTGAATTTAAAGTCATGTTGTTGCAAAGTGATCTTCTTAACCACACAATCATGCTTTGCCCCTAAAGATATGTGATTTGTACCTGTGTAGGTGGAATTAAAAAACAAAAACAAAAAAAACCTTAAAATTTTTTTTTTCTTCTTTTTTTGAGTTTTAAATTTGGCTTCTTCTTGTTCAGGAGCCAGTGGCACTGGTTCAGAGAAAAATCTCATTAACAGAAGAGAGCATGACTTTTGATTTAATACACATGGGTAAGAGTTTTGGAATTGGAAGAGGAATGATAAGATGTATTGCTTATTATGATTTCCTCCACTGAAGTGGAACAAGTACAACAGGTAGTGGAGCCCAGTTTATGGTCTTCTTGGCTTACTTTCTGGATCGCTCAGTTTTGGTTCATGGTAATTAATAAAATAGTAATTGGTAATTGACTCTTTAGCATTCAGGTTACTCTGTAAAATGTCATACGTATTTATTCCTATTGTTGTGAATTAATCATGCATTATCTCATGGCTTTGAGATTTCAGTGATTTTTACAAGGGTATAAGAGGCCAAATCTGGCTGCTTTGAACAAAGAACAGGTAGATTTGGGTTGGGTTTGGCCAGCTTAGATACTAAGGGGCCAGAATGACAACAGCACAGTTTTAGAACTGAACAATGAATATAGTAGATGCAATGACGGACCTAGCAAGTTACATAAATGCTCCCTACTTCAAATCTTACATACATAAGAAAGGATGTTTAGCCTTGGGTTAGTCCTGATTGAGTAGGGTTGACTTTGGGCTAAGTACCTGCTAAATACAAAGTCTGCTCAGTCAAGTCAAGTATGATTGAGCAGACTTATCTTAAAAGACATTCTCAATGTAACCGTTTCATTTTTTTGAAACTATTTTCGTTGACAATATGCCAAGTTTATTGAGGCAATGTGACTTGCAGAAAATGCCAATTCTATTTTTTGGTAGGTATTTAACATCATTACTAGAATGACCATGAAATTTCATTTTGCTGTTAAAGTGATCTGAGATAAACTGCATCAAAATTTCCTATTAATTTATGTCCCTACCCCACACCAGCAAAATAGCGACAGTTATTTTACTAAATTCTTTTAGTATTTTCAAAATCAATTGAAGCAAAGGCAGTGTATTTGAACAGAAATACGGTAACAAATAGGTTAAGCTGAACGTCAGACACTATTGATCAGACCAATGTTGTTGCTAATCAATTGTGTATAGAATCTGCAGCATCTTATATCCTCTACCAATGAGAATATAATGAACCACTACTTGGTTAAATATTAATATAAATGGCAGTGTGTCTCAGTCTTTGTTTGTCCATCTCCCATAGGGAAGTGACTCTAAACTTATTGGATTTACCTCCCTTAGTTGCTATAGTTTAACTAGTGTAATCTGTCACATGATAGGCACAAGACCCTATATTTTTGGGGAGGGAGCCAGTCAATTAGATCGACTCCAGTATTCTACTGGTACTTAATTTACCGGCCCCGAAAGGATGAAAGGTGAAGTTGACCTCGGTGGAATTTGAACTCAGAACATAAAGACAGATGAAATACCGCTAAGCATTTCACCTGGCGTGCTAAGTCACTTGACAGATAATGATGGGGACAAAGTCTTGACACTGTTAGTAGCATTATTTATCATTATTTATATATCTATAATCAATAGATAATATTATTGTTGTTGGTGGATTGACAGATTTGTTCGAGCATTGGAAAAAAATGCCTTGTGGTATTTCTTCTAATTCTTTATGTTCTAAGTTCAAATTCCTTTACCTTTACTTTACCTTTCATCACTCCAGTGTCAATAAAATAAAGTACCAGTCTGTTACTGGGGTCAGTTGTGTCAGCTAATACTCTCCCTTCAAAAGTGACTTACTAGGGCCTAAATTAGAAACTTCTATTATTATTATTGGTAACATATTTACTAGAAATAGACAAATGACATTTGTTTTCATTTTAATTTGATTTGATCTAATTTGAAAATTAGTAGTGATTTTATTCACTAATTTGTAAGAGCTTGAAGGAATTTAAAACGAGAAGTGAAATTTTAATTTTTGTTACCTACATTTAAGTTCATGCATGGTTGTTTGATTAAGAAGCTTGCTTCCCAACCATGTCGTTGTGGTTTCAGTCCCATTGTGTAGCACCTAGAGTTATATACAATCCTAGGTTGGCTAATGTTTTGTAAGTGGATTTGTGTTATGAAAACTTACAGAAGTCCGTGTGTGTTTGTCTTGTACTACTGCTTCACAACCAGTGTTGCTTTATTCTGCTCTTTTACTTGTTTCAGTCATTGGACTGCAGCTATACTGGGACCCCGCCATAAAGGGTTTTAGTCGAAGAAATCGACCCCCAGGACTTATTCTTTGTAAGCCTAGTACTTATCCTATTGGTCTCTTTACCGAACCGCTAAGGTATGCGGACACACACAAACACACTGGTACTTAATTTATCAAGCCCGAAAAGATGAAAGGCAAAGTTGACCTTTTTGGTCAAAGATCTGCTGAATCAAGGCTGCCACCTGGAGCTAAACAACAGCAACTTGACCATCTGGCAGTGGATCTGATTTTATCTTCAGGAAGATGTCTCTTAGTAGAAAGAATTTACTACTCAAATTCTTGTTTGTTGTTTCAATGTTGTGTGACTAGGACTATATGTTTAAATCCATGTTACAGAGTAATTTCTCCTTAATGTTCCCACATGTGAACTTAGCACATTCATTTTTCTTAACACAATTGACAAATGTCATCCTTTTAAAACCTTTTAGTTGCAAAGTATCTACAGTAACACATCTCTCATTAAAAACCAAAATTCAATAATTAAACATCAAGAATGTATGTGCCATTTCTATCTGTACAAAATATCAAATAACATTATTGAAAAATGTGTCTGTCATCTAAGTAGTAGCAATTAGTATTAGTTTCAAATTTTGGCACAAGGCCACCAATTTTGGGGGAGGGGGAAAGTCAATTACATTGACCCCCAGTACTCAGCTGGTACTTATTTTATCGACCTTGGGAGGATGGAAGACAAAGTCAACCTCAGTGGAATTTGAACTCAGAACACCTAGACAAAATACCGCTAAGCATTTTGCCCAGCCTGCTAACAATTCTGCCAGCTCACATTTTATGTAGCAATTAATATTCTTTTCTACTCTAGGCATAAGGCCTGAAATTTTTGGGGAGGGGGCCAGTCAATTAGATTGACCTCAGTACACAGCTGGTACTTAATTTATCGACCCTGAAAGGATGAAAAGCAAAGTCGACTTCAGCGGAATTTGAACATAAAGACAGACAAAATACCGCTAAGCATTTCGTCCGGCATTCTACCGTTTCAGCCAGCTTGCCACCCTAATAACAATAATAATAACAGCACACTCACGCACAATAGGTGAGAGAATGGAGATATTGGTATCACATTTATTCTAGAGGTATGACTGTTTCTACAACAGATGGGTTATCTACATCTTTTAATATGGTGAAAAATATACAATCATGGATACAAATAAAATAGTTAGTGGAACATGATGCAGTCCTTGGACCCATCTGACCCCGTCAAACCTTCCAACCTATGCCAGCATAGAAGATGGACATTAAATAATAATGATGATGGTGATGGTGGTGGTGGTGGTGATGATGATGATGATGATGATGATGATGAAACCACCTGGATTTCATAACTCCCCTTTCACTTATTACCGGATATATAAATTATAATATTTTGCTTAGGCATAGCAAAACTAATAACCTGGTGTAGAACTCAATATATGTATGGTCCAGAATACAATGTTATATGAGTATAGAATGGTAACAGAAATCAAAAGATGACACTGGAAAAACCAAATGTAATGTAATGAACTTCATCCACTTACAGCCATTTCTGCTATATGATGTGGTGGACTCTTACTTGAGTACCAGAGTAACATCCTATAGCTTCATCAGAGCCTTGAATATGAAGTGCACTTTATTTGGGGAAGTTACATTTTCAGAACATGCAGGTGTTATGAGTGCAAAAGTATATGTTGATGGCTATGGAAAGAAAGATGCAAATATGTGCTTAGAGTAGAATTAAAAAGGAGATGTATGGGTAGATGGGCACACTTGTTCATATACATATATATATACATACAAACACACGTATACACACACACAAAAGTACTTGGATTGATGATCACACAGGCACACATGGATGGATGGATGGATATATATATATATATATATATATATATGCACACACACACATATATATGGGTGTGTGTGTGTGTGTGTGGGACTTTGTTTGGCCCTGTCTGCCTGAGATTTGAAACTGCATCCACACACTTGTTGATTGTCAGACAAGTGTGTGATTCTTTGTGTTTTCATCTCCACACAGGATGATTAATGGGAAACACTTGAACTCCTAGGACCTTTGCAGGTCACAGAACGGTCAGTCCTTAGTTTCAGATACAACCTGTTTCTGTACTCTCTTTGGCTTTCAGCCGGAGAACAAGGAGTAGCTTTCGGCCAGAATAAGAAAAGGACAGTGCTCTCTTTACCCTTTCTTCCTCTCTTGTCAGCACAGGGCAAACCTTACTCTTTCTCTCTCTACCAGCAGAACACAACTTCCACACTACAAACTACCAACCAGCGGGCTAACCTTTGTCATTGTCAATTATGTACAATTACTGCTATCTGACTTTCTAACCACTTGCTGGCAAATAAATCTGTAAATAATATTCTTTATTCTTCAGTGTTCTTCTTTGCTCAGTATCTCCAACACGAGAACCTTACAGTTTCACTTCACTGTTACATCTTCAAACCACAATTGGAGTCATTACATCATCCACTAGAACTGATGACCCTGATGTACAGTTACACCAGCTCACTACACGCACACACACTCACTCACACACACTCACTCACACACACACACACACACACACACACACACACACACACTTTTTATTGTTTCAGTCATTTGTTTGTAGCCATGCTGGAGCACTGCCTTTAGTCGAAAAAATTGACCGCCGGACTTATTCTTTGTAAGCCTAGTACTTATTCTATCGGTCTCTTGTTGAACTGCTAAATTACAGGAATGTAACCACACCAACATTGATTGTCAAGTGAGGATGGGGGGGACAAACACAGACACAAAGACATATATATATATATATCATTATCATCATCGTTTAACGTCTCCTTTTCATGCTGGCATGGGTTGGACAGTTTGACTGAGGACTGGCAATCCAGAAGGCTGCACCAGGCTCCAATCCAATCTGGTAATGTTTCTACAGCTGAATGCCCTTCCTAACACCAACCACCCTGAGAGTGTAGTGGGTACTTTTTACGTGCCACCAGCATGAGGGCCAGTCAGGCGGTACTGGCATTGGCCATGCTTGAATGGTACTTTTTACGTTCTACCAGCATGGGAGCCAGTCAGGCGGCACTGACATCGACCACACTCGAATGGTGCATTTTACATGCCACTGGCATGGGAGCCAGTCAGGCAGCACTGGCAAGGGTCACTCCATATATGATGGGCTACTTTTAGTTTCCGTCTACCAAAATTCACTCACAAACCTTTGGTCGGCCCAAGGCTATAGTAGAAGACACTTGCCCAAAGTGCCATGAATTTGGACTGAACCTGGAACCATATGGTTGGGAAGCAAGCTACACTAGTGCCTATAGCCTCATGATTTGATGTCCATTTTCCATGCTAGTGTGATTTGGACAGAATGTGATAATTCAGAAGGTGATTTCTATAGTTAGATGACCTTAATGCCAATCATTTGTATTCTGGGTCCTTTTTTTTTTCATGGAACCAGCACTAGTGAATCTGCTTGGCACTTGCAAGACCTAAATGGGCCCAATAATTGACAACGAATAGATGGAACAGATTAATTGTTACAACATGGTAGTGGAGAGAATAGCAGAGGTAACAGTGCTGGGATGGGAGTAATGGAGACAGCAAATAGGGAGTCAATGTGATAATGGTTATGGGGTGGGTCAAGTAGGGCTACCCTGTACGTATTGATGCATGTGGGTGTGGGTGTATATGTGTGTATATATATATATATATATATATATATTTGTATAGAATAAGGGAATTTTTAATGGAGACTACTTTGTATATAGTACAACTGTTTTTTTTTTGTGTTTGTTTATGCGCTAAGGAGTAATAAAAAATTTTTTGTTTGTAGAAGATAAAAATTCCAGTTGTCAGTACTTTACATCCGAAAACGAAATTGTGCTTACAGTGATTTATAAGACTTGGATGGGGTTCCTGTTTATATTCAAAATTCAAATAATAGAAAATAATAAAAGATAATAAAAATATATATCGCAGGAGTTGCTGTGTGGTAAGAAGCTTGCTTCCCATCCACATGGTTCTGGGTTCAGTTCCACTGCGTGGCATCTTGGGCAAGTGTCTTCTACTATAGCCTCGGGCTGACCAAAGCCTTGTGAGTGTATTTGGTAGATGGAAACTGAAAGAAGCTCATTGTATATATATATATGTGTGTGTGTGTGTGTGTGTATGAATATATATATGTATGTGTGTGTATATGTTTGTGTCTGTGTTTGTTCCTCCACCATTGCTTGACAACTGATGTTGGTGTGTTTACGTCCCTGTAACCTAGTGGTTCGGTGAAAAGAGACCGATAAAATAAGTACTAGGCTTACAAAGAATAAGTCCTGGGGTCGATTTATTCAACTAAAGGTGGTGCTCCAGCATGGCTACAGTCAGATGATTGAAAGAAGTAAAAGAGTATATAATAATAAAAGATATAAGCATGAGTCCCATCCAAGTCTTATAAATCACTGTAAGCATGATTTTGTTTTCAGATGTACTGACAATTGAAATTTTTATCTTCTACAAAATATATATATATATAGAGGTATATATATAAATATTCTAATAATTATATGCATAATTATAACAAGGGATTGGCTATAAGCCTCTCCACGCACTGGAAAAATAGATGCCAAAAGACGCTATTACGACCATAAAAACGCCAAGAATAAAACACTTGGTTGTAGTTGGGCAAAAGAAAGATAATTAATTAAACTTCTTGTTAACCATGTACAAGATCCTGTTTCAAGCTTAAAGTAAAAAATATTACGTACTACTCTCATCAACAACAATATTATAATTATGTATGTAATTATTAAAATATTTGTAAAATTTACTTGCTGACTCCCTGGTAAAATCAATGATTTTTACCCTTTATTATAATATATATATATATATACTAGCAGCTAAGCCCGGTTTCACCCGGTCAGAGAGGGATGCGAAGAGAGAAACGAAGACATTAAAAAGAGGAAGAAGTGGATACGAAGTGGTGTTTGGGTGACGGATCTTGGTAGAAAAAAAAGAATGTCATGGTGAGTTAGTAAGGAGAGCAAAGCAAGACTGGACTTACGTGGGCTGACAGGACGATGAAAAAATTGCGGACCTGAAATTGGAGCAGTTGAAGTTGCCGTTGTTATCATTAGAGTGCCTCTTGGTAGACAACGTTCTTTGTCCTTTCCTCAGGTGCACAAATAGAAAGACCCTGGAGACAGCCAACATACAGTTGTGCGTGTGAGAATACTTGATCTGTCA
>NC_068992.1:64311466-64312400 GCF_001194135.2 Octopus bimaculoides
CTTTTATTCTAAGTTGTAAATTTTGCCCAAGAAATAAAGCAAATAATCACCAAATGCATTGTTAAAAATCTGCAACTCGATAGCAAATATCTCCAAATTGATTAGAAATGCATAAATTTAATAATAACAATGTTTTTGAGATTCTGGTTCGAATGACATGAGTGTTTTTGTTTCACCTTTGACACGTAATACTTAAATAGTGGAGGAGATATGATGTTGCTCTGGGCTGGAAGTATGCAAGATGTTAACATTTTTTTTTTACTAAAACACAACCGGGACCCTAAGTAAGGCATGTGTAAAATTTGAATGAAATTGGTTGTGTAGTTCTGGAGTTTTAGGGATTCACACAGACACACACACACATACATTCTCAATTTTATATATGTATAAATTACCAGTAGGGTATATAATATACTTCATTAATTATATCGTACTTTAGTTAATACTTATATTTATTAACTATGAAGGAACTACATGTGTTTCGGTATTGGAAGATTACAATATACATATACACAACTGTATACCCATATATATATACATACATATATAAATACATATATGAAATCATCAGATTTACAATCATTCCAACACATCTTCAGGTTCTATTTCAAAATATTATATATCTAATTTTACATCCCTTTTAAAAATAAGCAATACAATTAAACATTAAAGATTAAAAATTAAGAATTAAAAATTAAGAATAAAAATTATACTTTGTAATATTAAGAATTAAAATTTATGTATTATACATATACATCTCTCTCTCTCTCTTTCTTTCTCTCTTTCTCTCTCTCTTTCTCTTTCTCTTTCTCTCCCTTTCTCTCTTTCTCTCTTTCTCTCTCTCTGAAAGTATCTGTCATTACAGTATCGAAATGTGATTGTTTCAGTTAGTAGAATAGTTTCATTTTTAAAGTGAAAGTATTTGACATGAGTG
>NC_068992.1:64312602-64322015 GCF_001194135.2 Octopus bimaculoides
TATATATATATATATATATATATATATATATATATATATATATATGTATGTATATATAGATAGATATACATATACATAAATACATATATATATTCATTTGTCTTTTAATTCCTTATTTCCTTGCTAACTTTTGGCTGAGACAAATATAGTATTGAGGCATTGTATTACACCCAGATACCCAGCTTGTCATTAACTCATACCTGTTTTTCAAGTAAGGGATCCCCTATTTCACATGTGTCTGAAGATATGAAGGAAGATGATGATTTGTTTAAAAGGGGAATGACAAATTGTAGCTTAACTATTTTCAATAAAGTGCAGCTGTAAAGAAACGCATGCATGCACATACACACACACATGCACACACACATAGAAGGTGGGCTTCTCTCAGTTTTTGTCTATGAGATCCACTCCTGGCACAAAGCTTCAGCCAATCTGGGGCTATATCAGGAGACTGAAGGTGCCACGCAAAGGGACTGAACCTGAAACCGTGTGGTAGAGAAGTGACCTTTTTCAGCACTCAACTTCTCCCCTCTCTCACCCACCAGAAATTGGCTCACATCTCCTCCCGTTTTTTCCCCAATCTCTCACCCCATTACCTCAATATCATCATCACCATCATTGTTTTATCACTCACTTTTCCATGTTTGCATGAAGCAGGACGGAATTTTTTTGAAGTGGATTTTCTATGGCTGGATGCCCTTCCTGTTGCTAACTCTCAACTGTTTCCAACTGATGTAATATTTCCCCATGGCTAGACACCTTTTCACAGAAACAAATGACAGTGACATTTGTTTGCAACTACCATGCAATGTCAAGGCAAGACGACAATAGCGCACATGTACACAGACAGACACACACACACGCGTGCACACACACACACACACACACACACACACACACACACACACACACACACACACACACACACACACACACACACACACACACACACACACACACACACACCAGCCTTCTTTCAGTTTCTGCCTACAAAATCCTCTCACAAGGCCTTAGTTGACCTGTGGCTACCTAAAATCATGTGGTTTGGAAGCAAACCTCTATCCACACAGTCATCTCTCTATCATTCACTCACCCTCTGTATCCTGACTGGTGAGGACAGCAGAATCGTTAGCACGCAGGATAAAATGCTTAGTGGTATTTCATCTGCTGTTACAGTCTGAGTTCAAATTCCGCCGAGGTCGACTTGGCCTTTCATTCTTTCGGGTTCGATTAAATAAGTAACAGTTATGCACTGGGATTGGTGTAATCGACTTAATCCCTTTGTCTGTCCTAGTTTGTCCCCTCTATGTTTAGCCCCTTGTAGGCAATAAAGAAATATATACCTTGATTGTAAAGACACATGGCTTAGCGGTTAGAGTATTCAACTCGCAATCGTAAGGTCATGATTTCAATTTCCAGCAACACTTTGTGTCCTTGAGCAAGATACTTGACTTCACATTGCTCCAGTCCACTTGTCTGGCAAAAATGAGGCTGTACCAGTAATTCAAAGGGCCAGCTTTGTCATAGTCTGTGTCATACTGAATCTCTCTGAGAACCATGTTCTTGTTTGTGCCGTCTTTTCCACTTTCACTCTTTTTTCCCCACCAACCCTCTCTATATTTCATTGTCTAGTTGCATGTCTATTTGTCTCACTCACATCCTGTGTATCTCCCTCCTATATATATATATATATCTATCTAACTAATCTACCTCTTTTAGATAGATACTCCATCTCTCAGTGATAACCACAGATTTGTCTTTCTAGCATGACAAGAAATCAATCAACAAAAAAAAATTGATGCATGACATCGCATTTTATGCATGTATATATCTATGTCTGTATGTGTATATATGTATATCATCATCATCGTTTAACGTCCGCCTTCTATGCTAACATGGACAGTTTCACAAAAGCTGGCCAGGCTGAAGTCTGCACCAGACTTCTGTGACTGTTTTGGCAGGATTTTTACAGCTGGATGCCCTTCCTAACACCAACCACTCAGCAGAGTGGACTTAGTGCTTTTTTTGTGGCACAGCTGATGAAGGCTGGAGGGTATATCAACTGAAACGTGTTAACAACAAACAAGATGACAAATATCCATCAAACGTAAATAATGTATTTATATTCACAGTCAAATCGTCCAACCCATGCTAGCATGGAAAGCGGACGTTAAACGATGATGATGATACTTGAAATTATGAAGCTATGAGATATTGCAAGATTAATTCAATTTGATGTAAATAAATAAACTTTATATTTGACAAAGTAATCTGAATACTAAAGGGATATACATGTGTGCATATATAGGCATTTGTATACGATGGACTCTCCTGACAAAGATGATGTATGAGTGTTCAACTTTTGCCGAACAACCTGCACAAAAGATTTTGCCTGAACAGTTGTACGGTTTGTCACACATCAGGTGTCGAAGTTATTGCAGAGTAATGTGAAATGACGTCTTTTGCTCAAGAACACAACACTACACCCAGTCTTGGAATTGAAACCATGATCTTGCTATGCATCCTCTCTCTCTATATATGTTTGTGTGTGTGTATATATATATATATGATATAAAAGAATTTGATGAATCCAAAAAGACCCAGCATACTGAACCCTAGGCATTACAGGAATGAGTAGGAAAAGATCCACCAAGAATAACTTTGAGGCTGCTGAAGAGGTATCTTGGTAGCTCTGGGTAAAAACAAATGATCAGTGAAGTCACTAGATCAGGGCTGACCTTGGGCTAAACAGCAGCAACTTAATTTATTTAATATCCACCCAATCTGGTAAATCAGGAAATACTAGAATTAAGAAGCCCATGTTATTTTTCTGTCACAATTTATTAATGAACCAGCACATGCCATTTTCTTTTATCTCAGCAAGTTGCTTTTTATACTTGTTTATTTTTATACTGTGTACTTCAGAAGTTCCTTCCCAATCATATTGTTTCTGGGTCAGTTCTATTGTACTGCACCTTCAGCGAGTGTCTTTTGCTATAGCCTTGGGCTGATCAAAGCCTTGTGAGTAGACCTGGTAGACAGAAACTGAAGGAAACTCATTGTGTGTGTTTCCTTGTCTTGTCATCATGTGAGGTAAACAAGTATCACTGTCAAAACAAACAGAATCTTCATTTTCAATATTTTGCGAAATCATGTCGGGCAGTAAGGATATATTACATTTACTTGGAAACAGGTGAAGGTTGGCAGCAGGGAGGGCATCCAACCATTGAATATTTCCTTCAATAAACTCCATCTGATCCCTGTAAGCATGGAAAGGTGGACATTGAAGCGGAAAGGATACACTTGGGGACACGGTGATTGATTCAGTCGATTATTCCACAACTGAGAATGTAAAAATGCTAGAACAAATACCATATCACATTCTGTGACTGTAATCATTATCATTTAGCATCCACCTTTTCATGCTGGCACGGGTCGAATGCAATTGGTTGAGGCAGATTTTCTACCACTGGTTGTTCTTCCTGATGTCAATACTCTTCCTGTAATGTCTCTGCCAGTTCATCTCTTATAGATTTTAAAAGATACCCAGGCTAATGCTTGCTTACACAGACAATTTTTGCTAGTTTCCTTGGGTTTCAGATCTTACCTCTCTCTCTCTCTTTCACTCTCTCTATATATATGTATATGTATATTATAGAGATGTACTTGCATAGAAAGTGACTTGATCTGAGATTGTGTGCTGAAACGAAAACAATTGCAGCATGCAAGATGTTTGTAAGCCATTTAAAAACCATTAGTTTCACTTCAACATTTAAATTTAGTTTGTCAAAATATTTTTGTCACTTTGAAACTGTGATCTGTTCACTGACAAAACTTATACACACATGCAGACATGTCTACACATATATGTAAATACTCACATACATACGTACATACACTCATACACACATATATGCATACATACATACATACATGCATATATGCATGCATACGCATGTACACATATGCATACATACACACATACATAGGAGCACTCCGTCGGTTACAATGACGAGGGTCCCAGCTGATACTATCAATGGAACAGCTTGCTTGTGAAATTAACGTGCAAGTGGCTGAACACTCCATAGACACGTGTACCCTAATGTAGTTCTCAGGGAGATTCAGCGTGACACAGAGTGTGACAAGGGTGGCCCTTTGAAATACAGGTACTATTAATTTTTGCCAGCTGAGTGGACTGGAGCAACATGAAATAAAGTGTCTTGCTGAAGGACACAACGTCGCCAGGAATTGAACTCATGACCTTACAATCATGAGCCGATTGCCCTAACCACTAAGCCATGCATATGCATATATACACACATACATACATATCATGAACTAACTGTTACTTTGCATTGTTCTGGCTTTGCCCACGATCCTTTATACAATATATTCTACACAATGCTTCATAGTAATTATTCCTTATGTATATATATATATAAAGAAATAAATAAACAGGCTTATTTCAGTTCCTATCTACCAAATCCAATCACTAGTAGCGATGAAATGTAATCAAATATAATCACAGAGGAGAGAGAGAGAGAAAGAGAAAGGAAACAAATAATGAAGATTACGGTGATATTTAGGAATCTAACAAAAGTTCTTATGTAAATTACAATGAAAAGCCTTTCTTTAAATATAACTACTTTAAAACAGGTTCTGTTGTGTAAAAGAATCAAGTTGCTGTCAGGTAAGTTTGTATCAAAAGGGTAAAACTGTCATGTTTGTCAGCAATGTTACATGTCCTATCCTTAAATTTTCTTATAAAACAGCCACATTTTAAACAAGATATATATTCATATATTTGTTATTGCTGTATCAGTGTGCAGCAGGATGTCCATTAAAAACCTCCTTGAATAAGCAGAAATACTCTTCTCTTATTGAACTTTGTGTTTCTCTGTAATAGGAGTGTTCATCAAGCTACACTTGGTGATAATGCCAGGAAATTAGAAATAAGATTGTTATGTAGTGTTTGTGCAGTTCTTCAGAGCTTGTTGTTGTTTAATCCTTTAGTATTCAAACTGACCATATCTGGCTTAAATATTCTATTTGTTTTATGTTCAAACCAACCAGATCCAGCCTCTTGTACCTACCCTACAATGTCCTCCTAAAAATAAGCTATCACATTATGAAAATCTCAAAGCTACAAAATAATGCATGATTAATTCAAAATATTGTTTTCAAATTTTGGCACAAGGCCAGCAATTTGAGGGGAGGGGTAAAGTCAGTTAAATCAGCTGCAGTATTCAACTGGTACTTATGTTATCAATTCTGAAAGGACAGAAGGCAAAGTTGAACCCATTGGAATTTGAACCCAGAACATAAAATGACTAAATGAAAATAATGTGAATGTATAAGGATTACATTTGACCCACGAGAAAAAGGCATTCCAAATATGACCACTGCAGACAATACTGGCACACAGTAGATGGTCTTAATGATTGTTATTGTTAGTGAGTAGCTCTGGCTAATTTTTAAATTAGGCTGATGACAACCAATTGGTTGATTGACTTGTGACACAGGAGCAGCTGATTGAATGATAGATGAGAGCACAGGAGAGATGGATTGATTAAATGATTGGTAGTAGAGAAGTAGTGATAGGCTGATTGATAAATGGATCAGAGGTAATCGATTGGTTGATCATTGTCATATACATCCATCCACTCATCCATCTGTCTTATGCTGCAGTCACATTTGACACTACAGGAGATCATCTTGAAATGGTTGGTTTAGCATAATAATTAAATTATGTTTTGTCAACCATTTACTCCATCCTGGTGTTTGTAACACAACATTATATACCTTCCACCCATCTTATTGATTGTTTCACTGGTTTGGAAACGAGCGAACTCCCACAGCAAAACAATAATTTATTGGTGCATCAACAATGTTTTGGTTCAGTGCTATTTTTGTTCTATATAAATTTTGTGTAGATTTTTAGCCAATACCGTACAGGCACTGGTGTGGCCATAGACACTGACATAGCTGTGTGGTTAAGAAGTTTGCTTTCTGACTATTGGTTCTGGGTTCAGTCTCATTGTGTTGAAATTTGGGCAAGTGTCTTCTTGAGTGCATTTGGTAGAGAATATGCCTCAACATGTTCCATCTGACCCTCCCTTCCCTCCACCAAGTTGATATTGTGTTCACCTCAACCCCCCTCCATCTCTAATCATCTCTCACACTCTTTCCACACTTCCCTACCCACCCCACCCATCCACCTCTTCTGTTCTTTTATCCCTATTCTCTCTCAGTTTCATCTTGTACCTTGAGCCTTATGTCCTCATCATCATCATCATCATCCTCTCTCCCCCTCACTCTCTTTCCAGTCAGGGAAGCCTCCACTACACTCCGTAAGTAGTTGGCATTAGGAAGGACGTCCAGCATGTAGAAACCATTGCCAGAGTAGACAATGTAACTTGGCACTGCTCTCTGGTTTGTTGGTTCCTGTCAAATTAAATTATCTGCCAGGAATACATTATATATGTAAACCAGGCAATCCAGTTTACTTAAAACCCTTACTTAGAGTGGGTTTATAAGCTATGTTTCTGTGGATGGTTAAAGAGTGTAATCAGAAGTTTGAAACTAGACTAGTTGATCCCTCTTTGTATGTCCACAAAGATACAGTATATCAATACAGTGTTTACATTTGTGTCTGTGTATATACATACAGCTTTGGATAAACACTCTGCAGATATATTCAGTAGTGCAGTATAACATTAATACAGTTTCGAAACATATGTCTATTGCTATACTGGAAAGGTTTAGGGTTAAGCACTATCAATTCCATTCCATTTGTTAAGCTGTTTTTGTTCACAAAACTCTAACATCTTGAATCATTATCTTTTTAAATAATGATTATGATGATAATCCTTTCTACTACAGGTGCATGGCCTTAAATTTTTTTTTTTGGGCGGGGAGATAGTCGATTACATCGTCAGCAGTGATTGGCTGGTATTTATTTAATCATCCCTAAAAGGATGAAAGGCAAAGTTAACCTTCATAGGATTTGAATTCAGTGCATAAAGAGCCACTGTGCATAAAGAGCCACTGTGCATTTTATCCAATGCACCAATGATCCTGCCAGTTCGCTGCTTTAATAATAATAATAATAATAATAATAATGGTTTCAAATTTTGGCTCAGGGGCAGGAGTTTTGGGGAAGGGTTAAGTCAATTAAATCAACCCCAGTGCTTTGCTGGTATTTATTTTATTGACCTTAAAAGCATGAAAGGCAAAGTTGAACTCAGAGGCATGGTCAACCTTGGCAGAATTTGGACTTGGAATGTAAAGACGGATGAAATGCCACTGACCATTTTTCGCAGTGTGCTTATGGGGGGGGGGCTGCCAGTTTGCTACCTTAATGATAATAATAGAGACTCTCTTGGTCAACCCATCCACTCATGTATGTGCAAGCCTAGGCACGATGTTTTTTTAGGACGACTGGCATGAATATCTCCACCTCACCAATGATGTTTATCTAAAGGAAAGGTCACCAATTTGACCTGATACAGCTCAATATGAGCGTTGTTGTTGCAGGTTTTGCTGACAGTATTCAAAGAGTTGCATTTAGATGCAACAAGAAACCTGGCCTGATTCTTTAACAGTTCTATTGAGTCACCACCCTTGTTTGGTAATTTTTCTTTTAACGACCTCCAAAAGAATGAAAGGCAAAGTTAACCGTGGCGTTTTGAACTCATAGTGCAGCAAGTCAAAACAAATTTTACAACCCCTGTGAATTTCTTTCATCTTAAACTGCCCTCACTTTTCCTGCAAATATTGACTAAACAGCAATATGAATGTATGACTTGCCAAGTCACTGCCTTTCCTCCTCTTTGACTCCACCTTCTCTCCTCCTTCGACTTTTCTCTGACTCCGCCTTCTCCTCTTTGACCACCACCACCTCTTCAACCACTACCACCTCCTCTTCAACTCCCTTCTCTGATTGTTACTCCTCGTCTTCCCTTTTTAACCCTTTCTCCCCTTCTAACTCCTTCCCTTCAGCCTCTTCTCCTCTACAGCCCCTCCTTCACTTCAGCCCCTCCTCTGCTTCAGCCCCACCTCCACTTCAGCCCCTCCTCTTTGATCTTAAAGTTGAAAAAATCTTTTAAGGTGGCTTTATTGTTCATTTCATTTACACCAGAGTTTCTCAGCAGTTTTTTGCCTTTAATTCTTATTTTACCTGGATGGTCCCTCATAGCCATCCAATGTTTAAAAAAATCATATGTTTCTATAATTAGATATTATTAGGAATTGTATAAAAAGAAAATTATTAAAATATTTTGTGTATTGTAGAAATATTAACCAATTTATTGCAATTAAATTTTAACTACAAAATCTTAAGTTGATCACCAAGGGCCATCTCGACCTTGGTTCAGAACCACTGATTTACACTATGATGGTGGGTTTTTTTTTTAATACTTTGACTATAATTTTTTTACTACCATACAAATGCAGCATTGGGATGTACCCCAGTTTATGGTATTCCAAGGTGCAAAATTTTTTTTCCCACATGAGTCCCCGACCCCAGTAATGAACTCATTTGCATACAGCCAATCAGAGCTCACCTTGACCTTGTTATTAACAAAAATACTCTACCAAATAAACTCAAGATTAAGAATGGTGTTGTAAGCCGACTGATTGCCAAGTTATGCCTGATTTTAGGAAGAGACAAGTAATTAGATAGATTTGCATCTATACCTATTAGGATTTTGTTAGGGACCCATATCGTAAAGATGTGGATAGGGAAATTGTGGGTAGAGGGTGATGTACTAGCAACCCTCTTCCCTTACTGTTTTAGAAAGTAAACTACAACACAAATAACTATGTAGAGGCAGCCATGGTTGAAACAAAAACAAGAACAACAAGCATTATTAAAAGAAAAAAGAAGCATGGTCATTCCTTACACAGGTGACCTTATCTTATCTCCCATCACGTGTTATGTGCTCATAAGTTAGTTTCATAGTTGAGCTCTGAAACAGCCACATACTCGGTATGTAATGCCATGTAATTGACAATGGTCACATATATACATCTTAAAGTATACAGTATTAAAGATCCGTTACAACCAATCTGACCAATCAGCTTTTGGAGATGGCAGATAAGGAAAATATATACACTGATTAATATACTCACACCATTGACAAATAATTAAGTGCCAATTTATCCTGAGTCATGGGTTCTTAGAAGACTATATATATATATATATATAACTGGAACACAACTATTAATTTACAATATAAAATGGTGATGAAATATAACCTCAGACCCTGCCACTAGAATATGCGGAGTTCTTTACTAATATAAACAATATCGTTAGCCTGGTGTGCTAAAAGAGAGCATATAAAGTATTATGACCAGACTTATAATCACTCTGTTTTATATATATATATATATATATATATATATATATATAT
>NC_068992.1:64322746-64325568 GCF_001194135.2 Octopus bimaculoides
TGTGTTGGGTTTATTTCTTAGATTTAAACTCTTCAAGGCAGTGGCCTGACATAGAACAAATAAAAGATGTGTGTGTATTTATGAAAGTTCTTAAAAAAAATTCTTGAAACAGTCACAATATTTGGAGAAAGATTCTCTTGAATTATCATTCTTTCCAAAATATTTCTGTCATTCTGCTTTTTTTTGAAGATATTTTTTTTTAAATAATTGATAATTTTTCATACAGAAAAAAAATCTTTCTTTATATATATATATATATATATATATATATGTGTATATACGTGTGTGTGTATGTGTGTATACACATATATACATACAAACACACACACACATATGTATGTATGTATATATATTATTGAAGCTGAAAAGACTTCACAAACTGTTACTTAGAGCTTCACCCATACATACACATACACGTGTGTCTATGTACATGTATATATGTGTGTGTGCATTTGTGTATTTGTGTGTGTGTGTAGTCAAGAACAATGTCGTTATTTTTGTTGTTGTCCTCATTTATATTATATTCAGAAAATGTTACCTTATCAACAGGAAAAAAAAAAAAAAAAAACCCTAGAAAAAAGACAAACTGCAATGAGAGATAGAGAGAGTGTTTGATATGTATATTATTTCTATGAGAAATAACTGTGTAGAGTTAGGTGTAAAGCAGTTTCTCTATTAATTGTTTCGTGGTTTGTTTGTTTGTATGTTGGTTCGTTTATTTTGTTCTCTTCTCTGTAACCTGGCATTCAATTACTTATCCTGCTGACTTCTCCCTGCATACTGGTTTTCCATTGCTGTCTTTGTTTTTCTAGCCTGTCATGATGTTTCAACTGTGTATAATTGCTTCTAAGCCAACACATTTCATCAACTGTTCTGACTTCAACAACAACGCAACAACCTAACAACAACAATGGTGGTAGCTGCAGTCTTTGCGCTTTCTTCTATTCTTAGTGCTTCTTTGTACTCAGACCAAAATGTCATCTTTTCATTACAAACACCTAACTTTCTCTCTCTTACTCTGCGGTTTCTATTTTTCTCTTTGTCTGTTCTTTTTGTGTTTTATTTTGTAAAAAAAAAAAAAAAAAAAAAAAAAAAAAAAATTAAATGTCTTCTTTCTTTCATATTTCATTTCTTTCTTTCTTTCTTCTCAGCCTGCAGTTCTCTTCTTTCTCATGAACTTCTGCTTTCTGTCTTTTCTGTTGCGTCAGCTTTGGTCTGCTAATGTCTACTTATGTGTTGTCACCTTCTCCACTGAAATCCTCATTCTCTTTCTTTTTTCTTTTTGTCCCTGTAGAAATATTCTGAGATGTCATGTGGCCCTGTCGAGAGTGTGTCACACTCATGATTGCAAGATCATAGTTTTCAATCCCAGCCCAAGCGGTGCATTGGGTTCTTGAGCAAAACCCTTCATTTCCTGTTGTTCCAGTCCACTCTGTAAATGAGTGACCTTGTGACAGACTGGCTTCCTATTAAGGGGAGTGTTGTGATCTTGGTCCCTTATACAACATGAAAATCACATAACTAGTCTTTATGTGCAGTTCTAGGACTCATAACAGTTATGTCCAGGAGTAGTTGATGTAGAATATCCTGGTTTGAAATGAGGGTAGAGGTAGCAAGTTATTATTTCTGCGATTTTCTTGTCTCACTGGTGTCCCAATTATTTATCAAGTACCCTCTGAGAGATCGGTAACTTTTTGATGTAATAATGTAGTTAGTTTGGAAACAACAGTGTTCTGTTTAAGATCTTACTGCACAGATATTTTCAAACAGTTAAAATTTCCATTTTAACTCTTTAGCATTTAAACTGGCCATATCCAGTTAAAATTTCCCACCCGTTTTATATTCAAACTAGCTGAGTCTAGCCTCTCACATCAATCTTACAATATCATTCTAAGTATTAACAGTTACTCCCATCAAAATCTCAAAGCTACAAGATAATGCAGATGAATCCGAAACAATGAGAATGAATGAGTGTTACTTTTGACAGAATAATGTGAATGCTAAAGGGTTAAAAGTATAATTGTAGACCAAGAACTAATTGAGAGTTGGTAATTAGGAAATATTATGTCCGTGCCATTTTCTATCATCACCTTATCTACTCACCTTGGGCAAGTGTCTTGTATAGCTCTGGGGGTTGAGTAAATCCTTGTGAGAGGATTTAGTAAACAAAAACTAAAAGAAGCCCATCACACACACACACACACTAATTATTCTGTATTGGGATCAAGTTATGACTAATATTATTAAGGAGACACTTAAAATAGTAAAAATGGTTTTTAAAAAGGACAATAGTTATTCAAATATAGTTTCCAATAAAACCATAAGACTGGCACTGAAGTAATTTTACATTTAGTAAAATGAAGTATTGAACCCCTAACTCCTGAATCAAATATAAATATAAATAATTTTTAAAAAATCCAGCTTCCCATGTATCTGAGATAGACCGGCCAGCCCATGACAAATCTGACAAAAGGGGGGACCCACAGAACTACCAGCTCACGAACTGCATCTGAAAGTTGGCACGCCAATTATGCTGCTAAGGAATTTAGATGCTCGAATAATGTGCAATGGTATGTGGATGATTATCAAAAAATTGTGCTCCCGAGTTCTGTAGGTAACAATCTTGAATGAACCGGCCGCTGGCTAAGACATACTTATAACTCCCATGTCCCTTACCCACTCCGATACGACCTACAAGTTTAAACAGATGCAATTTCCCATCAAACTGCTTTCCCATGACAAACAACAAGGCGCAGGGACAATCAGTGCAAGCGGTTGGTTTGAATCTGACAGATCAAGTATTCTCACACGCACAACTGTAT
>NC_068992.1:64325616-64327293 GCF_001194135.2 Octopus bimaculoides
TGTCTCCAGGGTCTTTCTATTTGTGCACCCGAGGAAAGTACAAAGAATGTTGTCTACCAAGAGGCACTCTAATGATAACAACGGCAACTTCAACTGCTCTAATTTCAACTCCGCAATTTTTTCATCGTCCTGACAGCCCATGTAAGTCCAGTCTTGCTTTGCTCTCCTTACTAACTCACCATGACATTCTTTTTTTTCTACCAAGATCCGTCACCCAAACACCACTTCGTATCCACTTCTTCCTCTTTTTTATGTCTTCGTTTCTCTCTTCGCATCGCTCTCTGACCGGGTGAAACTGGGCTTAGCTGCTAGTATGTTATAAACACAACCCACTCTGATGTCATCGCAGATTATATGAGGATAATGTTATTTGTCATAAGGTCTTGAGGCGTAAATCTATGTAGACAGAATAAGTTGTTGGTGTGTTTATTAAGAATATTTAAGTACTTTTTTAAAATGATATCAATAAAGTATATACTTTCCTCTTGTGACATGCCATCTCACACCCCAGATTTGGAGCCCTTCCTTTAAATACATGCTGTTGGTGCCCTCTCATGGTTGCACTTCCTATTAGAAATATCAGCCAATTCTTTCTCAAAATCGCACCCTTTTTGTTCTCTTAACCTTTTAACACTCTGATTGCTCTATCGAGTGTAATGCTTGTTCAAATTGTATAGAATTAATCCTGCATTATCTTCTAGCTTTGAAATTTTGATGTTGATGATGATGATGATGATGCGACTGTTTATTTATAGAATAACATTGTAGGGTAGGTGTGAGAGGGTGGATCTGTATGGTTTGAACATAAAACAGGTAGAATATTTGGGCCAGATATGATTGGGTTAAAATGCTAAAGGGTTTAAAAAAACCCGAATAAGACATTGCCTAATGCAGTTCTAGGTTCTCTACTTGTGTGTGGAAGAGAAAAGAAAAAGTAAAAAATAAGCAAATAAAATAAAAGAGAAAAGTTGGGGCAGTCATGGCTGGAATTCCTTTGATCATAGTTTTGCTCTATCAGGACTGACTCGACACAAAAACAACAGTGACAACAACAACAACAACAACAACAACAACAACCACCTTTTCTGATTTAAAGAATCTGTTTAATTTTTTGGGTTGTTGAAACTTGTCATTTTATTAGGACTGTCTATCTATTTTCTTCCGTTGTCTGTTTGTACCAACATGATCTGGACTGAATTCCACTCGGTCACCTTTCCCTCACCTCGTCTGGCTTCTTTTAATTATTTCCTCTGTAAATCCCAACTCTCTTAGATCACTTTTAATTACTTAGTTTCAGGTTTATTTTTCTTGCACCCCCACCCCAAACCCACTCAATAAACCCTCCCCGTCCCCAGTCACCTCTGCTGTCCTATCGTGGAACACTCAAACATTTCCTCTACTCACTTTTCATCATTAATTTACTCGTTAAACCGCTGGCACTATCAGCTTTGCCGTTCATTACCTGTTAACTAATTTCTTCAGATAACATCCTTTGTTCAGTTTATACCTTACTTCTCTAATGGCTTTGTTCCTAATTAATCTTATTAGTTGGATGGGCAGAATGAAATTCACATAACATAAATCTTGCAGGATATATATATATATATATATATATATATATAATATACAAGAATAAGGGCAGGGAATCGTCAATTAATAATAGAATTAATAATTATT
>NC_068992.1:64327825-64332842 GCF_001194135.2 Octopus bimaculoides
TATATATATATATATATATATATTAAGAAAAAGGAGGTAGTCAGAATTTTGGATAATTCTCTGTGAAAGAATTATCCAAAATTCTGACTGCCTCGTTTTTCTCAATATACAATATCTGTACACCACTTCAAACACTCTGCACATGCACACACACACACAAACACACACACACACATAATGTGTATATATGCACATTATATATACTGAAATAGAGAAAAGCTGCTTATTAATTAGTTTGAATTCTTTATCTTTTACTAAAAGAAAGCAATATTTCAATGTTTACTCTGTCTAGAAAATTCTTAAAATCCCCAATTTTAGTATATTTTAATCAATGTGATTTTCAAACTTTTCAATTAAGTGATTAATTGTAATTCACTGCAAGGTTACATTTTTGTAAAGATCCTACACTGAAAGATAATCTTTGTTTGCTTTACTTTCTGATAATCTAAAACGTATTTCAATTTGAATTTATTCAATATAAAATGTCATCACAAATACATTTATACATTTCAAACGTGACCGAAATATATATTATGCAAAATAAAAACCTATTAGTACATATGCACTTTAAATGCAAACGAAATACATTTATTATATGGGTGACCTCAAGAAACCGAACCTTATGGAGGAGATGACAAAGGACCGAGATATCTGGTGCCTTGCTGTATTCAGGAAGACCCATCCTCCACAGTAGAAGCATTAAGGTCACTCCCCCTGGTGAAGAGAATTAACCTACCAGAGCCCTGTGCCACTGCTATGTAAAAAGTACTGGTGCCAGTGCCACATAAAAGTGCTCATGATGGTGCACCCAGCACACACTGCAAAGTGGTTGGCATTAAGAAGGGAATCTAACCATAAAAATTGAACCAAATCAGAGTGGAAGCTGGTAAGCTCTCCAACTTGCCAGCTCTGGTCAAACCATCCAATCCAAGCTAGCATGGGAAATTGAAATGAAAGGATGATGATGACGACGACTTTAAATGTGACTTTCCCAACGTCTCAAGTTTATCTGATGGTATTCTTATTGGGAGTGATTATAATCATAAGTTACAGAAAAGGAACCAATAATAATAATGATAATAATTCTTTTATTTGTTAGTGTAGGGGCAAACATTTGAGGAAGGATTTGAAGGGGCTAATCAGAAATCATAGGAGGTAGGATGAAATCAATTTCAAATAACCCTTGGGAGTAATTTGAACAGGATTTTTAGTTCCTGGGAGGTAAGCTGATTTCGGATAATTTGAAATTGCTATATCAGCTTAATTGGGGGGGGGGGGGAAGGACCAGGAAGCAAAAACAAAAAAAAAAAGCATCCAGTCCGCTCTGTGAAGTCGTTGACATTAGGAATGGCATCCAGCTGTAGAACTGCACCAGAGCAGACAGTAGAGCTTGGCATAGTCCTCTGACTAGCCAGTTCCTGTGAAACTGTCCAACTCATGCCAGCATGGAAAACATGTTCAATGATGATGATGATGAATTTGGTTGAGCTTACTTTTTATGTCTTAAGGTCTTTTGGGGTTAGAATCATCAGCCACAGATGAATTTGTGACTGATGTTTCTAACTCCAACTTAATACGCAGTCAATCTGGATGAGGTCCAATTAGCCTTCCTCATGTTTGTTTTTGTAAAATTTGTCTGTTGCACCTTAGTTTGAAACTAAAGTTAAATTCTTGAAGTCATTGTGTTAAATATAACACACTCTGATAGGAACTTGTAAGGGCAAACAATTAGTTGACTTTTAACTTTTGAAAAAGGTTATGTGGAATTTTTGAGAAATTGGTAAAGGTTACAAAACTAATACACACACACACAAATTTGAATTGGTTAGGGTTAGCTTTTCCTGTAAATTTCCTGTATGGCAGGTTATTCTCCTTTCCTTTCAAATATATACATGGCGGTGCATCAGCATGGCCGCAGCTCTAAGCTGAAACTATATAAAAGATAAAAGATATTCTATTGTCAAATTTATAATGCCTATTTAAAAAAAAAAGAAAAAGAATTAAATTCTTCCACTCCACTGATGAACAATCTACAAAAACATAAAAACAAATGAATTTTGTGTGTCTGTGAGACGTGTACTGAAAAGTAGATGACTTTTAAAAGTAAATAAGTTTTACTTCAAAGATAATCATATTTTTGACCTTTTTGAAAATTGTTCTCTCTCTCAAAATTTGTATTAATGTTTAAAAAAATAATAAAAATAGAAAAAGCAGATGGAAAAATAGTCTCTTAACTCTTCTGTTGTCTTTCTCTTTCCTTCTCTGCCTTTCTGTTCCTCGCCACCCCCCTCTCTGTCTTTCTGTTCCTCTCCACCCCCCCTCTCTCTGTCTGCTGAATACAAATTTATTCATAATTGATACTGTATCGGTACATTAGTTATTAGTGGCCTGGTTGTCAGCCTCGCTTCATCGTCTGAATGAGTTATGCTTAGTACAATATTGTTTACAATTTTAATTAGTAATCATCCACTTTATTTCAATACTTTAGGCAGTATGGAGTAAGCAAATCCTAAGTTGTTAGGATGGCAAAAACTAATCAGTTCAATATTTATTCCAAGCTGCTAAAATCTGCTTGTACTCTAACTAAAGGCGAAATTTAACAGTGACATTAATTACATATGGATACGACTTTGTATAGATATTTATTCATGACATATCCAGTTATATCATTGTCATCATCATCATTTTATGTCTGCTTTCCATGCTAGCATGAATTAAACAGGTTGTTATGATCTGGCTGAGTTTTTATTTGTGGTTACCTACATCCCCCTAAATAGCTCGGAGCACCACATCTTGCTCATATATTCCATATTTTGCATGATTTCTCTGACTGGATACCTTTCTTATCACCAACCATTTTGCAGAGTGCAACGAGTGTATTTTATTGTGGCACCAGTGTTAGAGAGGTTGTCATATCCTTGGCAAGTGTTCCTGATTTATATTGTTTAGGAGTTGGGGTCTTCATGGCCACTGGTACCAAGGCAGAGTTTTAACTCAGAATGCAGATATCCAAGAAAGATACCAGAAGGTTTCTTGTCAGATGTTCTAACAGCCTGCTGTCCTTGGCTAGTAATTTATTGATTGACTCTGAAAGGATAAGTAAAGCTGATGCCAGCTGGATTTGAATTCAGTACAGAGAACCTAAACAAATACCATGATGAATTCTATCAGATGCTTTAATAACTCTGCTTTACAGCTATAGGGTGTAATTTGAAGGAGTTTTGGTTGCAATTTCCAGCTGGTTGAGTGATCACAAGGCACATAGCTTAGTGGTTAAGCTGTTGGGTTCACAATCATAAGATTTGTTTTGATTCCTGGAACAGGCAGTGTGTTGTTTTTGAGCAAAACACTTAATTTCACATTGCTCCAGTCCACTCAGCTGGTAAAAATAAGTATTCCTGTGACAGACTGGCAGCCTGTCCATGGGGAATATATATGCCACAGGAACTAGTAAATCAGCCCTATGAGTCTATATGACTTAGGAAAGAGCTGGTTGAGCAACCACATAGAGGCTCTTTTGTTAGATTATACAATTAGTCATGGTAATCTATTTCTTGGTTTATTGGGAGAGATATTTTTCTTTTGAGTAACATTTGTATTAATTAGTAAAGGTATAATATTAAAACAGATGTCTCTCTTTCATTTCTAACAAAAAATATTGTCATTGTTGGTAATATTATTGAAGTTCACAGCATTATTAATTCTGACCTGCTCTGACCTGACCTGATTGACCTGAGCTGACCTCCAGATTTAAGTTGGCTGACTTTGATACAACTGAAGTCTAGTGTCTGGTGAAAAATAACAAAAGCTTTTGTTTTTGATATATTATACATGACTTTTATGATAATTCAATGGTTTGTCTGTTGCCAAGGAGATATTAATTTTTGGTTCTGAGACTGTCAGTGCTATCTTGCCATCTCATCTCCATAATTGTTTTAACATTCATTTTCCATACTTGCATGGGTCAGGCAGAATGTGTTAAGATGAACTTTCTACAAACCTTCCTGCCCTTTCAATGCCCGTCCTGTCACCAACCCTCACCTGTTTCCAAGTAAGGTAATATTTCCCCCATGGCCAGACATTATTCTCCTGGAAGACTGAACATAAAGGACATCACTTGCATGATGGTGACACTCATTTACAACTGTCACAAGAAGTCAAAGCAAGGAAGCAGTAATACGCACAAATGCATGCAATCATGCACACACGTCCATATATACATACATACATTCACAATGGACTTCTTTCAGTTTCTCTCTACCAAATCTACTCACAAACACTTTGGTTGGCCTGAGGCTATAATGGAAAACACTTGCTGGAAGTACCATGCTGTAGGACTGAACCTAAGACCATGTGGTTGGGAAGCAAACTTTTTGCCACAGAGCCATGCCTGCTTCATCTATATTGCTGCTATGGTTGTGTAGCTTTAGGTCAGTCCTAGTTTGTCTTGCAGGTCTTACTGGTTCTGATAAGATAGGATGCCTTACAATTGCTAAGTAAAAGCTTATATATGCAGTCTCTCTGTTAAATAACTGCATAGTTTAATTTCTGTGAACTTGATATGTAAATTGCTAATTAGCTAGGAGAATTAAATCTGTGTGTGTGTGTGTGTGTGTGTGTGTAAATATATGAGGTCTTACAGATGTTAACTAGGGGAGTTTTTCTCTAGTCCTTTATCTTTTGTGTTAAATCCATTATTGGTCTGTTAATCCCTGTATAAGATGAAGAATTATCTTACATTTTATACTCAAAGGAAGTGATTACTGTAGCTCAGTATATTACATATTTCACTCTTCATAGCAGCCTTAGACATAGATACATATATATCGCTTTTTTTTTTTTTCCTGCACTGAATATCATGTCTAGTCTTCACCATCATGGATGTGTTCAGCACAGTTTTCTGTTTAAT
Source organism: Octopus bimaculoides (assembly GCF_001194135.2). NCBI lineage: Eukaryota > Metazoa > Mollusca > Cephalopoda > Octopoda > Octopodidae > Octopus > Octopus bimaculoides. The sequence continues at coordinate 64,332,735 of NC_068992.1, forward strand.
AACTTGAGACACTCTTAAGAAAATATTGTTCAAGCATTTGCTCTCTACTATTGTAGAAAATGTATTTTTAGATATCAAATTTGTCTTTTAAGATGATTTATATATATA
>NC_068992.1:64332966-64336343 GCF_001194135.2 Octopus bimaculoides
ACACACACACACACACACACACACACACACACACACACATATCATCATCATCATCATTGTTATCGTTTAACGTCTGCTTTCCATGGTGGCATAGGTTGGATGGTTCAACCGAGGACTGGCAAGCCAGGAGGCTGCACCAGGCTCCAATCTGATCTGGTAAGGTTTCTACAGCTGGATGCCCTTCCTAATGTCAACCACTCTGAGAGTGTAGTGGGTGCTTTTTATGTGCCACCAACACAGAGGCCAGTCAGGTGGCACTGGCATCACTTACACTTATATGGTGTTTTTTACATGCCACTGGCACATATTTAAATAAATAAATAAATGTATGTACATTAGATCTAAGGATCAATGTGTAGGAAGATAGTAAGTTTTGAGCTGTCCATAGAATGTATGAAGAACAGATTTCAGGAACAGTTGTGGTTTATTGATTGAATCTCCTGTGAGTCAACACGGGATCCCTTGATGACAATGTTAATTTCTTTTGATTAAGGTATTTTTAGCCCAATGAGTAGCTAGCGGATTACCCCTCGTTTGGATAATTACTACTTCTGAGGTTCTGCTAGCTATGAAGCATAGATAGCCTGGATTTTACCTACTCCATTCCCTAATTTTGGATATATATATATATACATACACACACACACACACACACACACACACACACACACACACACACACACACACATATATATATATATATATATATATATATATATATTATAATAATAATAATAATAATAATAATAATTATGATAATAATATTAGGGATAAAAATCCAAATTTACAAGGAAAAATTCAGTATATATATATATTAAGAAGACATGGTCTTGTACATTGTGTACACCTGCACAATATGTACAGAATTCTAATTTTAACACAAGGCCAACAATTTTAGGGAATCAACTCCAGTTTTTGATTGACCCTTAATTTCTCGACGCCAAAAGGATGAAAGGCAAAGTTGTTATTGGAATTTCAATTCAGAATATAATAAAGTTTGAAGAAATATTGATAAATAGTTTTCCCAATACTCTACTGATCCTGTCAGCTCACCACCTTTAGACAACACACACACACACACACACACACACACTCACATTAAGAAGGCAATGAGCATTCAAAAAAAGGTAGTATGAGAGGAACAGGTTTTTAACAAATATTGTATGAACTTAATGTTTAAAAGAAGAGAATTTGCAAGTTTATATGAAACAAACATATAGTAGTAGGTTACTCCTTTCATGGAGATCACAATGAGTTTGGCATCTTCCAATGTCACCATTTACTCTAATGATGCCAAGTAACTGAGATAGCCAATTATATTTAAATCAAGCAGCTGTCTTAATTGCTTAGCAAAAATAAGAACTTTTTGCTTAGTTATGTTCTAAACATCAGCTTAATGATAGAAAAATTAGTTCATCATTTTAAATCTGCTGTTTTTTTTTTATAATGCTTGCATGAGATTGATAGATCTTCATACTCAGAGTCCATTCTCATTTAGAGTTCCTGCCTCCTTGAATGGGTTAGAGGACCACATTTCACTTACACTTTCCAATTTTGTATATTTTTAAGATTGGATGACCTTCCTAATGCCAGCCACTTTACAGAGTGTACAGGGTGCATCTTGGCACCAGCACTAGAATGGTTGTCATGTGCTCAATAAGACTAAGGAGTCCTCTTTACTCTATATTGCCTCTGTTCGTTATCTTACTAAATTCCTCTTAATTCTTTCTTAATTAAAACTCACCAGCAATGCATTTCAGCAATGCATTACATCAACCCCAGTGCTTGACTGGTACTTAATTTATCGACCCCCAAAAAATGAAAGGCAAAGTCAACCTTGGTGGAATTTGAACTCAGAACGTAAAGGTGGGTAAAATGCTGCTAAGCATTTTGCCCAGTGTGCTAACGGTTCTGCCAGTTTGCTGCCATAATAATAATAATAATAATAATGATGATGATGATTGCAAGTTTTGGAGGGGATAAATCAATTATATCGACCTCAGTACTCATCTGGTACTGTTTTTATTGACCCCGAAAGATTGAAAGGCAAAGTTGACCTCAGTGGCATTTGAACTCAGAACGTAATGACAGATGAAATGCCGCAAAGCATTTTGCCCAGTGTGCTAACAATTCTGCCAGTTCGCCACCTTAATAATAATAATAATAACTCCCTTTCTACAATAGGCACAAGGCCTGAAATTTGGGGGGATGGGTAAATCGATTACATCGGCCCCAGTGTTTCGCTGGTACTTAATTTATCGACCCTGAAAGGATGAAATGCAAAGTTGACCCTGGCGGAATTTGAACTCAAAGCATAAAGACAGATGAAATTCCACTGAGCATTTTGCCTGGTGTGCTAATGATTCTACCAGCTCGTCACCTTGTGATCATGATCATGATCATGATCGTTTAACGCCCGCTTTCCATGCTGGCATGGGTTGGACGATCTGACTGAGGGCTGGTGAAACCGGATGGCAACACCAGGCTCCAATCTGATTTGATGATGATAATAATAATAATGATAATAATATAGTTTATAGCAAAAGTGATATGTTTAGTCTACTCAACATCTCCAATACCAACTCCAGCAGGATTTGAACTCAGGACGGAGACAAAATGCAATGCTGTTAAGAATGTACTTTGTCTGCATTCTACCATTTCTGTTACTTAATTAGTAAAAATATTAAGCTTTCATTTCTGTATTAAAAATAAAAAAGGGTTTATTCTACGTTGTTCAGTTTGAGTCCAACCTCTCTAATTTTCCTTACGCAGGCAAACCTCCCTGGATTTAAAAAAAAAACATTTTGTTTGTTTGTTTCAATGCTTTCTTTTGTTTGTTTTGGCTTTTGACCCGTTCATTTATTTTCTCTTGAAATTTCATGCATCATTAGATTCTACCTGTGCTGTTAGTGGCAGGTTTGGTGCTGGGTTTAGATCTGGGATGGTGGGTGGCGCCAAAACTGTGAACAGGAACTTCTGTGTAAGTGTTGGTGACAACCACTTATATATCATGTAGCTTGATTATAATTAAAACTGGAATGACAGCAAGAAGAAGAAATAGGAGCATAAGGAAGAGACTAAGAACCTTTTTGTTTGTCTTTGTTATGTGTTGTACAAGGTATGATTGTTAACCTCGTGAAAACAGTGTGGAGGTGAGGGCCTGCTGGAGAAGGTGAGAGTAAGTGAGAGCTGTGTATTATTATATGTGTGTGTGAGAGAGAGAGAGAGAGAGAGAGAGAGAGAGAGAGAGACTTTAAATGCATGTTCCTCTGCATGTTTTGTTATTTGTTGTTGGTGGTGTTGTCCAGAATTAGTAGAGCAATCATCACTGAGATGACCCGTCTTTTCTCAAATATGCATATACATCATGCTGCAAA
>NC_068992.1:64336550-64351420 GCF_001194135.2 Octopus bimaculoides
ATATATATATATATATATATATATATATATATACACACACACACTTACAAGTAGTCTTCAAACACAAAAGGACATCCAAACATACCCACATATATAAACTCATACCTACACTCATGTGCATGTATATGTACATATGTATGTGTGTATCTATCTCTCTATATATGTATATGTATGTACTTACACACACACACACACTCACACATACACACACACCTTTGCGTGAAGTCTATATTAGTATCCTAACGAACAGTAATGACGGTAAGAAGCAGGCAGCTTTTATTTACCTCTTCAGTGTTTCATTCAACATTTTCTTTATTTCTTTACATCTGTTTGTTTCCCTGTCAACTATTAATAATAACAACAACAACAACAACAATAATTATGATGGTGGTATGAAGAGGAGGTAGTGGTGGTGATGGTGACGTCGACGATGATGATGGTTGTAATTATGTTCTAATCTCCCTTGCAAATGCTGTACATTTCTATTAGGTGGCGCTAGTACTGATCGTTGTGAATCAGTGTAGATCAATTAAGACACATGCTAATAGTCACCAGTTGGGTGCCTTTTCAGACAATCATCTTTAGAATGGTCTTAACTTGGAGCATTTCAGATAACAATGGACTGCATCTTGGACTTGCGTCATAAAGTCTGTACTCGTTTTTACTTACCCCTTGCTAGATTACTTACTTTCCTTATTTTCTTTCTCTGTTCTTTTTTTTTTCTTTTTTAAAACATTTCTTGTAATTGTTGTTGTTGTTGTTGTTGTTGTTGTTGCTAGTTTTGTTGCTGCTGTTGTTGTTGTTTTTATTATAAGAACAGTCGATGGCAGAACTGGGAGAGCATCGGCCAAGGTCTGAAACATTCTATGTTCAAATCCTTATTCCTCACGGTACTTAGTTGCGACCCTTTACGTTCTGTGCTCAAATCCTGCTGAGATCAACTTTGCTTGTCATCTTTTAAAATATAGGAACAGCCGAGTGCCTGGGTGTGAGGAGGAGAAGTCATTTAGTTGTCTCTACCACTTCCCCACCAAATTGGTGACCTTGTGAGGCCTAAGTGACAGTTCTTTTATTTTTTATTTGTCTATTTATTTACTTATTTATTTATATATTACGATTCTTATATGTGTACTTTTCTTTAACTTCTCCTTCATTAATTTCATATAATAATTAAATGTCTTGAGCTATTGAATTATTTCTTTTGTTTTTGTGGTTCCTTCTTCCTCATTATGTAGTACTAGGTAGTGATGCAGTAATGTGTGTATACACACACATACACACACACACACACATATATACAAATGTATTCACATACACATGCATACTATATATACCCACATATATAAATATACACCAACGCATTTATTGTTGGTCGCATTGAGATCTATAGTTTGGATTATCAGTTTATAATGAATTTAGGATTAGGTGTGGGTGGATAGATGTTAGTGTTTGGTGGGTCGGTGGTGGAGGTTGTGTCTGGTCGTGACTGGTTGGTGGGTGTGATGTTATGATAGGTCAAATGTGATGTAACTGATGCTGAAATATAAACAAATCTGAGACGTTTATCCTCTTTTGAAAGTGTAGAGTGGTGGCAGCGGAGATGGCAATAATAATGGAGTAAGGGTTGGGGTGGGGGCTGAAGGGAAGCTATTTATTTAACCTTACCCTGACCATATTTCTAAAACAGTTCCCCACCCCGCACAGAAGGAACAAACAACGACTAAATATTGTGTCTGTGCGTATTTTAAAATTTGAGTAAATTTTGAAAAATAATCAAGAATTTGACGAGGTTTAGCAAAACTATTTATTTATTTGTGTGTGTATGTATATATGTGTGTGTGTATATGTGTGTATATACATATTTATTAAAATACATGTGTGTGTGTGTGTGTGTGTATTCTAAAATTAAAATATTATTAATCTCCACTATAGTGTTGAGTAATCTACTGACAGGCAACACTAAACAGATATCTATATATATCTATATATATATAAATATAGACATTAATGTAACTATAGCAAAGTATATCAATAATATATTTTACATAGTAGTGCAGACATTGTCTGGTACAGAACTTAGTACACTGAGTAGAATGGATAAATGGATATTCATTATATCAAAATCGGCAGCCGTGAACAGCCCAGCTAAGGGTGAAACCCAGAGTAGATTGGCAACATTGTTGTATATATATAAATATATATATATGTTTGTATGCATATATGTGTGTGTGTGTATATATATATATATATATATATATATATATATATATATATATATATATATATATATTACAATCTCAAATTGATGTTTAGGACATTGCATAGAATTATGAGGGAAACTTTAGATTAAATAGTAATCATTTTAAAATTTGGTTTTTAGCTCCTAGAGTCAGAAGCATCTTAGACAAGTTATTATGAACAAGGTTATAAAAGAGTAGGAAGCAAACTTTATTGCCTCCCAGTACAAGAAGTATATTGATCCTTTTGATATCAGGCCATTTAAAACTACCCCTGGATCTAAGATATTAAATGACCCATTTTCAAATGGTCAGGTTTATGTTAAAACCTTTTGCTATAATTTTATGTAAGACAGGATTTTAAATCCTGTTCCAAATACCAACTTAATAATGGAAATGTTTGTTTTTACAAAATCTCTCCAAATTCTGGATTGCATTCAAAATTAATGGAAGCTGATCAGACTGTATTTTAGAACAAATACAATATTGGAAGGGTTAAGTATGCATTTTTAAACAGAAATTTAGGAATGAAAAGAACTGAAAATTTTCACTACTTTCCCCTTGAAAAATCCTGGAAAGTTTCTCTTTTGAGTGCAGAGCTGGGTAAGAATTTTTATGGAAGTCCAACAGTTCAACTGTTACCCATGCAGTAAATCTCTTGTCTCCAAACCACTAATGTGGTCCAAAGGAAAGGCAAGAAATGAAACGGCCCAGCACCTGTTTTATCTTAGGTGAACTCAGAACATAAAAAATTGGAAAAAATGCCACAAGACATTTCATTCAACATTTTATACCCTTTTGATACCAACCTGCCTGAGACTGTCCTTGGTTTTATGATAGAAATCTCTTTTCAATTTATATCAAAACTTTCCAGTAAAATTTCTGTTTCAAACACCACCTGAAGAACGACAAAGTTGTTTTACTAAATTCTTTGTTATTTTCAAAATTGATTGAAGCAAAAGCAGTGCTTTCCAATTCACCACCTTGTCCTAGTACTTTATTTTTCAGTCCTTGAAGGAAAAGCTAGTTAGCCTTGATGTGATTTGATCTCTTACTACTATAATCAGAATTGCTGTCATTGCTGTTTGTAGTTATTATAATTATAATAATAATAATAATAATAATAAAGGCAGTAAGCTGGCAGAATTGTTAGCATGTTGGACAAAATGCTTAGCAATATTTTGCTCGTCACTGCATTCTTAATTCAAATTCTGCCGAGGTCAACTTTGCTTTTCATCCTTTTGGGATTAATAAAGTAAGTACCAGTTGAACACTGGGTTGGTTGTAATCGACTCATCCCTACCTCCCCCAAGCTGCTCTTGTGGGAAAAAATTGAAATAATTATTATTATTCTGAGTAATAGACTTACTCCCTCTCCTAAAATTGCTGGCCTTGTGCCAAAATTTGAAACCATTATTATTGCTTTGAATAGGGCAGTGAGTTGGCAGCATTGTTTGTACACCTGACAAAATACTGAGTGGCATTTCATCTGTTTTCATGTTCTGAGTTCAAATTCTGATTACTTTGTCTTTCATCCTTTCAGGATCAATGAAATAAGTACCAGTCAAGTGCTGGGGTTGATGTAGTTGACTGGCCACCACCCTAGCCACCCCGTGAAAATTTCAGGCCTTGTGCCAAAATTTGAAATTATTCTTTTCTACTCTAGGCACAAGGCTCAAAATTTTGGGGGAGGGGGTCAACTGGTACTTAATTTATCGACCCCGAAAGGATGAAAGGCAAAGTCGACCTTGGCGGAATTTGAACTCAGAACGTAGAGACAGATGAAATACCACTAAGCATTTTGCCTGGCGTGCTAACGTTTCTACCAGCTTGCTACCTTAGAAATCATTATTATTGCTCTGAGTAAGGCAATGAGCTGGTTGAATCATTAACATGCTGGACAAATTGCTTAGTAGCACTTCGCCCGTCTTTACATTTTGAGTTCAAATTCCACCAACGTCAACACTATCTTTAATCATTTTTGGAGTTGATGAAATAAGTATCAGTGAAGTACTGGGGTTGATGCAGTCAGCTAGATCTCTCCCACCCCAAATATATCAGGCCTTGTGCCTATGGTAGAAAGGGTTATCATTACTGTGTTCAAATCCGAGTGGGAGATCAACTTCACCTTTCATTTATCCAGAATTGATTACAAAATGGCTAATAATTATTAAGTCAATTTTTCTTTCCTTCCAAAACATGTGGCCTTGTGTTCTAGATTAGCAAAATTAAGCACTGGACATATAAATAGTTATTCATTGTAGCTTATGTCTCGGGTATGTATTTTTTTGTTTTTGTAGCTCACAACCAAAGTTCCTGATACAGAAGGTAAACCAAATAAATTCTCTTACATACTTAATGAACTAGCCACATACTCTTATACACCTGATGATACAAAATTCGCTATACATCTAATGATCCTTGATGACTCTCATATAGTTGATGACTCATGCAGATTCTCATAGCTGATGACTCATGCAGACTTTCATAGCTGATGACTCGTACAAACTCTCATAACTGGTGACTTGTGCAGACTCTTGTATAGCTGATGACTTGTGCAGACTCTCATATAGCAGATGACTTATGCAGACTCTCATATAACAGATGGCTCGTGCAGACTCTCATCTAGCTAATGACTCATAACCTGCAGTCATAAGCTATATGATTGCAGGTTATGACCAATGACCTGCAGTCATATGGCTACTATCATATATACATGGTGGCCAATGCAAACTTTTATATACCTGATGACCTACGAAGACTTTAATACAGCTGGATGACCTGCTGGGTCAAGTGTAAATTGGTTGAGATGGATGTCTGCGTCTGCTCACAATTGTCTAAAGCAGGGGTTCTCAACCATATTTTGCCTTTGGACCCTTTTGATTACTATTTTATTCTGGTGGACCCCCAAAAGCATTCAATGTTTAAAAACTAGTTTTATAGATACTTCTTTCAAAATTCCTATTTTGTTTCTCACACATTCACTTGTGAAGGTTGAATTATGTAAAATGCTGGAGAAAGAAAGCAAGCTGTTCCTTGCAATACACACAAATACATATGTCTAAAGCAAAATTTTTTCAGAGGCCCTTAACTTATTATTGTTGATCCCTAATTTACTATTTTGCTACATGGACCCCCCAAAATCTTCTATGGACCCTTAGGAGCTGTATGGACCCCTGTTGAGAACCACTGGTCTAATGTCATTAGTGGAACCATGGCTCATGCTATCTAATCATACTTGCTTCTGACTGATAGTTGTATTATTTCTAGCAAGTCAAGCACCTGCATAGAGGCTTCCTTGCTAGCTTGTATGCTAGCTTGTATGCCCGTGTGTGTGTGTGTGTGTGTGTGTGTGTGTGTGTGTGTGTGTGAGTGAGTGTGTGCAGCTGAAGCAGTTGTGTTGGTATGGAGTTGCAATATAAGCATCTGATTCTTGTCAGGTGAAAAGATAGCAAAAACTGTAAGAAAGACATCCTTGACATAGCTAGATAAAGAAAAACATAGGAAGAAGTGGGAGAAGCAGAGTAAGAGGAGAGAATTGTATAGGAGGGAGTAATGGAAGAGATACTATGATATGCAGCTATATGTTGGTAGTTGGTTAGGAGATTGAATAGAAGATCTAGATTTTTTGATGTGTTGAATAAACAAGGATACCTTCTCTTGTCCATGGTTTTCTTTAGGTGGTTCATCAGTTGGTTGTACACATCAGCAGATGAAAAAATAATTGTTGTAAACTGTGCTAATCTTAATCCCCACATTCTTAGGTGATTACATGATTGTTGAAGTCATCTATCATACATCAGGGAGATCCTCTTTGAAACGTTACAAAATAATATTTAACATTTATATAAAGATCTGAAATGAAGGGCAAACACAGAGTAACATTTAAGAAAGTTTGTCATCTTGTTGTTGTTGTTGACATCTATTCTATGATGATGATAAGTGGTGGTGGAGTGGAGACTGATAATACAACGATATTGTGACTTTAGTGTATGGTGTCAGCTCTAGAGTTATGTAAATTAAATTTGGTTGAAATGGGAGATGTTGATGACACCATACTTATTTTGAGAGAATGCAACATTCTTTACCCTCTGCACTACTGTGCAGCTTGGCGTTTGACAATTGTGTCAAATGCTCTTGTGGAATGTAATGAAATGTGGGTGTTTGCCATGTATGTATATGTGTGTATATATGTGTGTGTATATGTACACATTTGTATTGGTACTTGTGTAATTGTGGTTGTTTGTATTGTACGTTTGCAGGTGAATGTCTGTGTATTTACGAGTTTATATATGGATTATGTACCTGTATGAACAGGGTTGTGTGTATATTTTGCTGTTGTTTAACCCAAGTCAGCCTTGACCAAACCAACCTATGATCAAAGGTGTTCAAGGTATGACGGTCCCATCTTATTTGTCAGATATTATTTTATCTACAACTACATTATCTGATGTGCCCTTCCATTTTTTAAGATGGCAGGATGTGATTTGAGAGAGATCAGGTAACTATTTCTTTTGGGACATAATCATATAGATGCTCTGAGTTTAACTAATTCCCCATTTCTCTCTCTCTCTCTGTATATATATGTATATAACAATTTTTGCGGCCGAGGAGAGCTTTACACCATCTTCTATATCAATATTATACCTATGCTGATGTAATAACAGATTGGTTATAAAGCTTGAAACACGTGTACCGCGATATCCTTTGTGTTCTGTTTTTAATTTATGTTTGACATATATATATATACACACACACACATGTCCTTGCAGGATTTTGTAGAATTCTAGGAAACTCTCAACAGGTTGTGACCTACTGCAGGTTTCTGTGTAAACTTAGGATGCCATCAGCAGGTTATTATATTCTATAAGACTTTGAAGACCTTTAGAAGGCTGAGACCTATTGCAAGATTATGTCCAAATATAGGAGGTCCTCAAAAAGCAATGATTATTTACGGATTTTGTGAAAATCTAGAAAGCTCCCAGCAGCGTGTGATATATATTGTAGGGTTTTGTTAAACTTGGGAGTTTTCAGTAGGCTGTAGGAGTTTGTGCAATTCTAAGGGGTTTTCAGCAGACTGTGAAATACTGTAAGGTTTGCATAGCAATATTTATGTTTTGCGGTGGATGCTAACCAAAAATTTGGCAATGCTTGCATTGTCTTCACAATTAAAATGCATCAGGCCATCTGTAGTTTCTAGTTAGTTTGGGCAGTTATTTTCATTACAGCAAGGTGGGTGAACTGGGGTGAAGGGCCAAAATCTTAAAAAAGCGCTGAGTGTTTGGTTTGGATTTGGTGCAGTATAGCATTGTCAAGGATACATTAGTGGAATTGGTGCCATACGGTATTGCTAAGAGGACATTTATCTAGGGATTGAGAGTATAGTAGGGATTTTCTGAAGAGGGCATCCCTAGATCAAATACAGTATAGCATTGCTGAGTGAGAGGACGTCTACATAGAATTGAATGTGTAGTAGAACATTTTTGAAGGTGGGGCATGTTGGAATTTAGTGCAATATAACATTAGTGAAAGGACATGTATAGATTCAGTGTGCAGTAAGGCACTGCTAAGGGGGCACCTATTGATTCAGTGTACAGTATGGCATTGCTAAGAGGACATCTAGAGATTCAATGCAGTATTGGTGAGGAGACATAACTAACTATGGCCTGAGTGTGTTTTAATGAAGGGACTTCTCTGAGTTCAGTGTTTTAGAGCAGTGTTTCGCGAAGTGTATTTCAAGGAAAACCTCAGGGTTCCATGAAAATGTTCTTGGGTTATGCAAAGTATCATTTAAAAAAATGTTTATAAGAATTGATAACATTTTCAAAATAATAAGTTATATATTTGTTAATATGAATGAATTTTTATCTTTAGAACAGTTTTTATTTCATTCAGTGTCTTATTGAGATTAAGAGGGTGGGGTTTTGGTATGGGTGCATAATTTTTGAAAATATGGTATTTCAGTTCCACAACAAAGTAAGTTTGAGAATTACTGTAGCGGAGTACTGCTTGAGGGACATGTATAGCGTTGGTGAACGGTCATCTATAACATTGGTGAGGGGAAATCTGGGGATTGAATGAACAGTAGAGTATTGCTGAGGGGTGGTGGGGTATCAAGAGATTGAATTACTCTGAGGAAATACGAACTGATCATGTAACTTATCTACAGCATTAACCTTACCTTTTGTGTTTGATCACCATTTTCTCCAGTTACCTGTAAGTGTTCTGATCCCTTCACTATATATATATACATGAGGAGATGCTAAAAAGATCCTAGCTTTAAGGGTATCATGAAAGACCTGGCTGGAGGCCCAACCTTCCAAGTTCTTTTACAGGGCTTAGAAAAACTGAAGAACTGCTGCAGTAAGTGTGTGAATCTGAGAGGGGAATATGTTGAATAAAATCATAATTTACTGATCCTCCAGTATTTTCTTTTACTCAAAGCCAGGAACTTTTCAACACCCCCTGAATATAGTTGTGTCCACATGCATGCACACACGCACACACACACACATATATAAAGGGATTATATAAATGACAAGGAAACAATTAACTAACAACTGCTTCTGCTATATGATGCTATGCACTCATAGTTGAGTGTTTGTGCTTCAAAAATGAAGTGTGATTATATATATATGCATATAAAATCTAAAATTGCACTTCTACTAAAGATATTATTAAAGATAACAACCAAATTGTCCTTAAATCATACCTCACCTATTTAAATAAAGGAAAGATATGTATAATGCAAGCCTAGACATACCTTAAAAAAAAAAGCCATGCTGGTCATGACTGAACTGCTTTAAAAAAATCGAGTTCTATCAACCTTTGACATCACCTTCTAATTCACAGTAATGTCTTGGTACTTGGTAGATTAATGAGATTTATAAGGAAACAGGGAAGAACCTTGAGAGTAAGAGTTTGCCTTATTGAATAACATCCTTCCTTGTAGCATCCTTTTTCTTGATACCATTGTGAATGTTATCAATAAGTCAACTATGATATTAAGTCAGCATTATTGTTACATGACAGCTTCAAGAAGGGTTTCTTAAATTCTTCCTGTGCCATAATTCTCTGTACGGATGTATCTGTTGTTTCCTGTAATACCATATTCTCTCCCTCTAGTACGCACGCACGCACGCACGCACGCACGCACGCACGCACGTATGTATCAACATCATCATAATTTAATGTCTGTCTTCCATGCTGGCATGGGTTGGATGGTTTGACAGGAGCTGGAGAGCTGGAGAGATGCATCAGCCTCCATTGTCTGCTTTGGCATGGTTTTTATGGCCAGATACCCTTCCTAATGTTTGCCCCTTTACAGAGTGTACTGGGTAATTTTTATGTGGCACCAACATCAGTGGGGTTCCCAAGTAGTCTGCAAGATGAAGACCTCTCCACTGGGAGAGGGAGTGGAACCAAGGGAAGTGGCTGTGTGCTAGGTGAGAGGTTAGAATATAATTGAGAGATGGATATAGGTGACTTACTATAGAGGAGATACTTGGCTCCCCAGTAAGAAAAGAAAGAGAAAGGAGAGATGGTGCTAGAAACATAGAGAGATGGTAAGAGAGAGAGAGAGAGCTGCATTGTGCTCCATGTCAGCTTTGTAAAGTGGTTGGCATTAGGAAGAGCATCCAGCCATAGAAACTACACCAGAGTGTATTGGGGTTTTCTTTGTGTCACTGGCACTAGTGGGGTTGCCATGTAACTTGAAAGACAGGAAAGGATGAGAAGGAGAAATGGGACCAAAGGAGAAGGCCCTCTTGATAAAGTGGTAGTGGGGATGGCAGTATTTGAGAGGGCGGAGGGGTGATATTTATGGCAGGTACAAGCAGAGGCGTCTTGCTACTGAGGAGATATGTGGCTACCTATATAAGGGTGGAAGTGTCAAGGAAAACGGTAAGATAGTCATGGTGCAGTACCAGAGCAAAACCCTCAAGAAGCAAGAGATGATGTGGGAGGTGATCAGGTGGTGGGGAAGTTATAAGAGCATGCAAGGAGAGTATCAGATGGCTAGAGGTAGGGTGGGTGGGTAGAGGTGAATGTAGTGAGTGATGGACAGGGGTCGAGGTGTGGAGTGCAGGAAATCCTTGGCCTTTGAATTACTATGTAACTGCCACTAATTTAAAATAGACAACCGATTGTGGCCAATGCCAGTACTCCCTGATTGGCTCTTGGAAGTAAAAGAAGTGACTCAGGGTGACAAATGTCAATGAAGAATGAGGGATGCTGGAGTAATGTGAGAGAGTAAAGGACAGCAATAAAGATGGTGATGGAAGAGAAGGATAGCAACAGAAATAAGTAACGATAAGGTTGAGTGGTAAATCTCAATAAAGAATGGCATGTAGTTGGGAAGAGAGTATAGCTAGCAATAAGGAAGGATGATGGTACAAGGTATTGAACATGGATAGATCCAATGCCATCCCTCAGTACAAAGGTATTGTGATGGAAGAGAGGCAGTGCTTCAGAGGGTGATAGCAAGAATATAAATCTGTACATTGATATGCATCTCATCATCATCATCATCCTTTAATGTCTGTTAACACCGTTCATGCTGTAGATGCCTATCATGGTCTCTCTTCCATTACACCCTCCTCTATCACCTTTTGTTTCTATTACTCTGTTTCTCCCATCATACTCATAACCTCTCTTATTCAACTTTCTCACCGTGGTTTTCTTTTTCATCAGTTTTATCCATACTGTTGGCCACACTTACTGTAAATGAACAGAATCAAGGTAGAATATGAAAAATACACAAGACAGCAAAACCTCTTGTGTTGGTGACATGATAAACTTCACCTAGTGTCAGGGTTGTGGAGCCGGCATACAAAATCTTCATCTCTAACCCCTCAGTCTCCTATTTTTAATTAGACTAATCAAATATAATACACATAGTCAATGTAGATCATCCAGCTACTTTTTTTAGCACCCTAACCTATTAGAATTATCATTTGATGGTTGTAGCTATGCCAGTGTGACCTTATATCATTTATTACACTCTTTAGTATTTAAACTAACTGTATCTGGCCTGAAATTTCTACCTGCTTTATGTTCAAACTGACCGTATCTAACCTTTCATGTCTACCCTTTAATGTCATTCTAAACATAAACAATCACATCATGTGAATCTTGAAGCTATGAGATAATGCACGATTAATTCAAAATGACGAATAAATAAACATTACATGTGACAGGGTAATCTGAATGCGAAAGGGTTAAAGAAGTCGCATGCAATTAATTATAAAACAAAAACCTACGAAATTTTAAAAAAGTAAATGTTTTGTTAAAAAGATATAAAAGAAACTGTAGAAATGCTATAAAAGAAAATCAACATCTTTTGTTTTTCTAATACAGTTCTATATTTGAGAGATGAGGAATTATTTACATTATTTACATTTGACAGATATTTGTCCTCATCTTGTTTGTTGTTAACACAACGTTTTGGCTGATATACCCTCCAGCCTTCATCAGGTGTCTTGGGGAAAATTTTGAACCTGGGTTCTCATTCCTAAGGTATTTTTCGATGTTGTTGTTGTCATTATTATTATTATTATCATTATTATTATTATCATTATTATTATTATTATTATTATTATTCGGGTCACTGCCTGGAATCGAATTCAAAATCTTGGGGTTAATAGCCCATGCTCTTAACCACTATGCCATATGTCCATGGGCTTTTGTTTGTCTGTTCAAAAATCAAAGTATAACCAAAGTTAAAACTAAAAGATTGAGCACCTAATGCAGGGATTGGCAGGCCTCTTTTAGATGTTTTCGATCTAGTTTGGATTCTTTGCCATCGAATTTGAATTCTTTGCCATCAAATTTGAATTCTTTGCAATCAAATTTGATGGCAAAGAACCCAAACTAGATCGGAAACATTGGTATGTCACTGATCCTTTCATGGAACCATTTTAATGATTTATTGACTTACATCATGTAAATTTCATCGTCATCATCATAAGTCTGTTTTCCATACTGGCATCGGTTGGACAGTTAGACAAGAGACTGCACCAAGCTTCATTGTCTGTTTTGGCAGGGTTTTACAGCTGGATGCCCTTCCTAACATCAGCCGATTTATAAAGTGAACAAATTTTCTAAATTTCGAAAGTAAAACTAAGAAGTATATTTAATAAAATATTTATTGATTTAAAAACTGTAATTCTATTCTTTTGTGTCATTATTGCTTTTTAATAAGAGGTATTTAAAAAAATTTAATGAAAATACTTAACAAATTTTATAAAGAACAATAAACATTCAGTTATATTATATTGATATTAGAATATTTAATGTGAAATGTGTGTTTAGTAGATACTAGTTACTTCATCGATATTTGGCTGGAAATTAGTGAGTTTTAGCTTTCACCCTTCCAGATTCAGTCTACTAATAAATCAGCCCACCCAATGCCTAAAATTGTTTGAGGTGTTTAGCAATTCCTTGGATAGCCATTCACACCCTCAGAAGGCAGTATTGACCACTTTGCTGATCCATAACATAGAGTAACTTATATCAAATGACCATTTTAAAACAAATAACCTTGATTAGATATACACAACCTTTCCTTTTTGAGATTAAAGAATTTTTTGAATAAAAAGTTGAATGTAATTTGAATGATTGCATTAAATCAGTTGTCAGCAAACTTTTTTTCACAGCGGGCCAGATAACTGAGAGAATGACGATCGTGGGCCACATAACCATTTTGTTCAATTCAATACAGTGAATACACAAAAAATAAAGGCAACCAACATATTTATTTACCAAAAAGTTATCAAAGAAGGAGACATTAAGAATAAGATAGTTTTATCACACCTGGTGCACACAGATCCGAATCTCACAAACTAAGCAGCAAAAAAGGTTGGTGAGATTTGTGAAACTGGTGTTTAGCTATCGTCAATATTTGATTTGTAATTGCTGCATCCAACCAGGAGAATTGCTTTCAGATATTCTTCAGTCAACCTCATTTGATGGGCTGACTTCACATTCTTCATTTTTTGAAAATGTTTGCTATCAGACATAAAATGTTCCAAACACTGATGCCATACCAGAGGCAAATGCAAGTACTTACACAAAAGCTACAGAGTGGTGGCGGGTCAGATCTGGCCCACGGGCTGTAGTTTGGTGACTCCTGCATTAAATGAAATAAATGTTATATTGCAAAGGATTGAAAAGTTTTTCCATTACAAAACTTATTAAGGAAATATCTACCAAGTAGGGGTTAAGTGAAAAATCAGAATCTGAAATTTGCTAACATTTTGTTTTGAGAAATATAATTGTTTCTACCAGATACTACTTTACAGAAGCCCTTAAAACCTGTTTAACCATCTCCCTCTACTACACCCTCACTCCACTGAGGGAACCCTTTAGTCTTGTGGGTTACAGGTGACCTCACTAGTGCTGGTGCCTCAAAGAAAAAAATAAAAGTTTTTTGTAAAGGAGTTGGAGTTAGGTTGGGCATTGAATCATAGACAGTTTGTCAAAAATGAGATTCTGGAGCAAGACAGGATCCTCTGACTTGCTGGATCCTGTCATACTGCCAACATGGAAAATGGATGGAAAAGGCGCAGACATACGCAAACATGGAAAAAGCGCAGACATACACACACACACACACACACACACACATACAGATGTACACACACACACACACACACACACATACACATGAATAAGCAGAAGTGCTGACAGTTAAATATACATGTAATAGTAGTAGTAGGTGGATGTGGTCTTTAGTAAAATTTCAATTCCAGATGTCTTTCAAAAAATTATCGATAGTTTTATAAAATGGCAGGAAGTAAGGTGTGTGTGTATATGTACCTGTATTTCTATTTGTGTATTTGTTTTTCAGTATATGCACTTTTGTTTCTATATATATACATTTGTGTAGATGTGAATGTATATGTTTTTTATATGTGTTAAGTGTTTTGTGAATGTATATAAATTTTGTATATTTGTGTGTTTTTCTATTTTTGTGTTTGTTCGTTTTTACGTCTGTTTTTCCATGCCAGCATGGGTTAGATCAGAGGTTCTCAAACTTTTTGGGCCACCGCCCCCCCCCTCATGGGCACATAATACCCTCAGTGTCCCCCACCCCTATTTTTATGTATAAATAAATATTTTATATTTTAGTAATTTATATATACTATGAATCATTTGATATTTAGTATAATATTATATAATTTGTATACAATACTATAATAATATTATAAATTCATAGCGTCCCCCAATCCACTGCTTTCCTCCCAATGCCTCCTTTTACTCTACCTGGACACTCTCAACACCCTCTGGTAGGGGTGGTAGCACTCACTTTGAGAACCCAAAGGTTAGATGAATACATATTACAAAAGCATTGTTTTACAACTAGATGTCCTTATTCGCATTAACCCTTACTTATTTCTCGAGTAAAGGATTTTTCATTCTACTTGTCTTCAGAAATGCAGAGCTAGCAGAGTGTTCATTAACAGGGAATGTCAACAAACCTCACTATTGTTAGCTCAGCACTTTTTATTTGTGAATATTTGTTAGTGTGTAGCTGTTTGCATGTAGATGCATCGGTGTTTTTGATTGTGTATGTGTAATACTTATATATCTATATATATATATATATATATATATATATATATATATATATAT